>NW_007733337.1:58986-69482 GCF_000696425.1 Galeopterus variegatus | reverse complement strand
GACAAAAAAAAAAAAAAAAAAAAAAAAAAAAAAAAAAGAAAGATTCTGTTCTCTTTAACAGGATACTATTGGAAACATTGATTATATTACCAAGGCTTTCACTGGAATATCACATTTGAAAATATGCATGCCTAGTTTCAAGAGTTCCTAGCTTTAGAGTGAATGACTAAAAAGCTGCAATTTCCTTGTAGGCTCCAAAATTTCAAGGTATTAGATACAGCAGGCAAAATCTAATGTCTGTCTTGGTTTGGCTTCCTAGCATCAAGAAGTTTTTAAAAGTTCAATTTGAGATTTTTTGTCAAAATCTCCAGCAAAGCAAATTTAAAGGGGCCTATGTAGTTACTCTTGTCATGCTTATGTAATAAACAGGCAAATTAGTCTTACTACGATAATCTTTGGTAGAAACAGGGGACTGTAGAAAAATAAATTACATTTCAAAAGAAAACTATAGTACACTTGTTATTAGATTGTAGCCATGTTCACAGTTTTTGAGTTTTTGTTTTCTACCTATAGACGAAACTAGATTCTGACTTTTAGTTTAATATCTGGCTACAACTGTCTAACTAAGAACAATAAGCTGAAGATGGACAACTCAATGTAGATTTCAAGGGACAAATTGCACTCCTGGTGCGTGGGCCACACAAAGCTCCCTCAAAACATCCAGTGCCATAATCAGAGAAATTCAAACTGCAAACCGGGATAAGTTGCTGACTTCATACTGTGAACAGCTTTTCCCAAGATCATCAGTACAAAATTTCCTATCATAATGAGACTCTTACTTATGCCTAACTCTTTCACTTGGCAGAATGATGCTGTAGTTAAATATGTGATTACTGCAGGAATAAACAATTACATTGTAGCAGGCTTCAACTTTAAGAAACATGCAGAATTGCTTTAGTGGCTTCAAGTAGAAGCATCTTGGGAATGTAAGTATATGGAATATTCCCAAGCATAGATGAAATTATTTTATGTGAAAGGAAGGAGAGAAAATAACAGGTAGATAATATTATAGAATATAATACCTCAAAATATTGAAAAAGCACAAAGAAAAAATAAAGAGCTTCATTAGCACTATGACTTTTATTAGGTATAATATTCTTATGTACATCACAATGCCCAGCACACCATAAATTAAGTCACCTTGCCAATTGAAAAAGCATTCTGAATTTAGTATCAATGGGGGAGAGGGGATACATTTAACATAAACTCACTTAATAGACAGCACTGGGAAACATATCAAAGAATATTTTCCAATTTGGGAAAAGACCAAAGAATGATCTCTATATTACTAGAATGATCTCTACAATGCCAGAGATGGTCACCTTGAAACTATAGTCTATTCTGTATCTGCCCACCTGCTTTACTCAATGGCTAACCCCTTGTTTATACTCTAATTGCTGACATCCATTGGTTGAGAAATAACATTTATTTCCATCACTGGCACTTCATCACTCACACTGAAATTACTAATACCAGGGATTACTTAAGCCAATCTGGGACTGATCCCTAAAGCTCAACAGGGGGAGAGAGGACAAACTTCCAGTAACATCTAATTCTAAGCTACCTGGACAAAATGAGCCTCACCAATAGTACAGTGAGGTTTTTCATAACAAAGTTGTATTCATTCATTTTACAGTGTAAAGCATCATGGCCAAATAAATTAAGATTATGACTCTATCCTGGAAGGAAATTAGGAAAAAAAAAATCAATAACCAGCCTCAGTATTTATGCACAAAATCCACTTTCTAACTATCATCTGTATTCCTCTCACAGAGAAACAAATCAACTCAAGTGTCATGACTAGAGTTTAGAGAGAAAGACTGCAGAAAGGCAAAAGATTAAAAGACAACTATTAGAATCATTGTGACTTCTGGTTAGCTAAGATGTTCAACATTTGTTAGAATGTTAACCTCTTTTTGTTTTATTTCTGAAGGATAGTTTTCTTTTATAAAAGGACTAATATAGGTAGTGTTCCTGCAACTCTCCCAAAACAAAAAGCCAACAAAAACAGAACTTCATGATATCTAAGTCCTTTTGCTGTAATACCTATTTTCTTTTTTTTTTTCCTTTTTGTCTTTTTTTTTACTGACCGGTAACGGGATCGCAACCCTCAGTGTTGCGCCCGTACTGGGGACCGGCAATGGGCTCGCAACCCTCGGTGTTGCATCCGCACCACACTCAGCCAGTGAGCGGGAACCGGTCTCCACATGGGATCCGAACCCTCAGCGGAAGCGCCGCCGCACTCCCAAACGGCGCACTCTCCAGTGCGCCACCGGGCCGGCCCCCTATTTTCAATTGAAGTAAAATTTACGCCAGTGTCATGCACAGACCTTAAATGTACAATTCAATAAGTTCTGATAAATGTATTACTCTCGTGATCTTCACCATTTCCATCACCCCAGAAAGTTTCCTTGTGAGCCTTCTAGTAAATATCCCTACCACCCAAGGCAACCATAGTTCTGATTTCTACGGATGGAATCTGTTTAGTCCATTTTGTGTTGCTATAACAGAAATACCTGAGATTGGGTAATTTATAAAGAACAGAGGTTTATTTGGCTTACGATTCTGGACAGATGCATCTGGCACGGGCCTCAGGCTGCTTCTACTCATGGCAGAAAGTGGCAGGCAGCCGGCAGGTACAAGCAGATCACATGGTGACAGGAAGCAAGAGAGAGAGAGAAAAAGGAAGTGCCAGGATCCTTTAAACAATCAGCTCTCGTGGTAACTTATAGAGTGAGAACTCACTCACTACACCTCCTCCCCCAGGGAGAGCATTAATCCATTCATGAGGGGTCCGCCCCCATTACTCAGTTTCCAACACTGCCACATTGGAGATCAAATTTCCACATGAGTTTTGGAGGGGACAACACATCCAAACTCCATCAGAATCACACAGGATGCTCTTTTGTATTTGGCTTCTTTCCTTTCACACGATGTTCCTGAGATCCATCCACATTATTTACAGGTACCAGTAGTTCATTTAAAAAAACTGCAGAGGAGTATTACATTGTATGCATCTGCCACAGTCTGCTTATATACTCTCCTATTGATAGATATTTGGGGTTTTTCCCCATTTATAGCTATTGTGAACAAAGGGAGTTGTAAACACAAAATCCTGTTCTGCTATACATATGTAACCATAACTAACCTTAAACTTTAGACAGTTTTCTGCCTAAATCAGGATCTGAGGAACTGGACTGAATTAGCATCTGTTTTCACATTAAGTAAGTAAAAGGAGCCTCTGCTACAGAGCCCTAGCTGATTAGGTGAGACCTACCCCAACATCTGTGACATGTGACACTCCAGGGGCCCCACCTCATGAGGAGAGACTCTTTCCCTAGAAGATTTCAAACAAGCAGTGTTCAGGTAGAGTGTCAGTAAAGCTTACTCATTTCTGGTCTGACCCTAATCTGGTGTCACACTGCTTCTATTACACACAAAAATATGGTATTTAAAAAACAAAAACACCACACACATATATATACAATGGAGGGCTTTTGATTTACTTATCAGTTGAGGTCTCTTCACATGGACCCCACCTAATCAATGGATAGCCAAGGGCTAATTATATAATTTTGGGCACACCATTTACCTCTAAGCCCTAATTTCCCAATATGAAAAATGGGATAATTATAGCATCTATCTTGGGGTTATTTTGAAGATCAAATTAGTTTGTGTATATCAAGGATATGTAGTTCCCAACACACTTAAGTACATAAATACTATTACTAATAAAACTATATTTCCAAAACTGTTTAGAGAGTATAGCCATAGACTTCCCACAATAAATTAGTTCAATATGTATTATGTAAACCAAAGAGTTCCATAGCCAAGCCAAATCTTGGTTAAATAATTTTTACCTGCAAAACACCTCAGTGCTTTGGGCCAATCCACTGTGATCTACTAAAAGTGAGGCCTATTACACAGTATTTCCAAAGTGATTTGACCATAAAAGCTATTCTGAAGCTATCAAGATCACATGACCCCAGGGCTCTAAGAAATACACTTGGGTAAATCCTAGTAAAAACAGGCTGACTATACATATAAAACAAACAGCATCCTCAGGAGAATGATATATGCTCTTCCCATCTCATTTAGTTAACTGCTACGCATCCTTCACCCTCCAAACTTGATCAAGACTTCCTGTGACTTTTCTCTCATAGCTCCTTCTGACACTGGTATTAATATACTTGAAAGATTATTTAATTTATATTTGTCACTTTACTCCCACTAAACTGTAAGTTTCAATTAAGGCTTTAACTGTATATTTTGCTCAATTCTATATTCCCAGCATCTAGCACAATGTTTGGTACCTGTATTAGTCCATTTTGTGTTGCTTATAACAAAATACATGGAACTGGGTAATTTACAAAGAAAATGACATTTACTGCTACAGTTTCTGAGGCTGCTAAGTCCAAAGTCCATCTGGTGGTGGTGACAGCAAACCAGGGATCTTACATTGCAAGACGGTGGAAGCAGAGAGAACAGAGAGACAGACTCTCCTCTTCTTTTAAAGCCCTCAGAACCACGCCCCTCACCACCATTTTTAATCCGTTCACTACTGCAAGCTCCTACAACCCAATCACCTCTTCAAGGCCCCACCTTATAGTTAGCGTAATGGGATCTCCCACCCTCTTAACAGTCACAGTGAGGGCTAAGTTTCTAATACATAAAACTTGGGGGACACAATTCAAGCTTCTATAAGTTTTGGGATGACATAATTCAATCCACTGCAGTACCAGATAGTATTTGTGGAATAAATAAGTGAATACAAGCATTTCACTGCAGCTTTTTTGGCATACTGAAAAACTGAGGGCCGGCCCACGGCTCACTTGGGAGAGTATCATGCTGATAACACCAAGGCTAGGGGTTCAGATCCCATATAGGGATGGCTGGTTAGCTCACTGGGTGAGCATGGTGCTGACGACACCAAGTCAAGGGTTAAAATCCCCTTACCGATCATCTTTAATAAAAAAAAAACACCTGAAAACAATTCAAATGTTTATTAATAGGAAAGTAATAAGTTACCCTACTTTTATACTACACAATATTATACAGCCATTAAAGAGAATGAGCTTAATCTCTATGTTCTGACATACCCACTTTACTGAATGAGTGAGAAGGAAAAAAATGTTTTTTTATTACAGATGCACTGCACTGTACATAGATAGATGTCTAGAAACATATGCAGCAAACTTAACAGTGACTACACAGTAAGACTGGGAATGGAGACTTTCACTTTTATACTTCACACACTTCTCTAATTGTTTTAGTATTCTTCAACAAGTATGCATTTCTTTTTTTTTTTTTTTTTTTTTTTTTTTTTTTTTTTTTCCGTGTCCGGCAACGGATCGCAACCCTCAGTGTCGCCCCCGTACCGGACAGGGACCGGCAACGGGATCGCAGCCCTCGGTGTTGCTCCCGCGCCTCGCTCAGCCAGTGAGCGGGAACCGGTCCGGATGTGGGATCCGAACCCTCAGCGGGAGCGCTGCCGCGCTTCCCAAGTGGTGCACTATAGCAGTGTGCCACTGGGCCGGCCCCAAGTATGCATTTCTTAATTAATTATTTTAGCCTTTGAGCAACTGCAGGTCCACATAAATTATTATATGCTTATGCTTAGTTAATAATTGTATCCTTATTTCTCAAAAATATTTTTGTAATAATCCCCACAGCAATCCTGAGAGGAAAGTAAGACAAGAGACAATATTAACTCAGTGCTGTAGATTAAAAACTATAGGTAAGTTGCCTGACATCACAAAGCTAAACAAATGACAGAACTGTGGCTAAAATGTGGCTCTTTTATCTCTTTCAATGTTCTTTTTCATCACACATCACTGCCTCTCCAGTAAGAGAAACAAGGCTGCCTTGGCAGAATCAACATTTTCATATCAAATGACTAGAGCAGATATTTAAATCTATTCCCATCTACCCCTCCTAACCCTCTTCAATCATTTGAAGGCATTGCTAACCAGTGTCCATACGAGTCTCTTTTAAATAACCCCAGTGAAGGAGAGGTTACAAAAGTCGAGTGCAAGCTCCTTCACAGCTAGACAATTCCATCATATTGTGCTGAAACCTACTTTTACTACTTTGACCCTTTTCCAAGTTTGGTCATTTAGAATGCATACAACAAGCTCATCTCCCCCTCTAGAATATATTCAAGCGTGTGTGTGTGTGTGTGTGTGTGTGTGTGTGTGTGTGTGTGTGTGTGTGTGTGTAAAAAACTATCACCTGTATCCTATGAGAATGAGTGCTTTACCTACATAAACTTCCAAAAATAAAACAGTGAAGTCCTGACCAACTGCTTGGCAGAGAAGGAAAACGAGAACTATCGTGCAGGACCCCTACCAAATAATAAGGTAAAGTAGTCAATTGTTACTACAATCCTTTAGGGGAGTTACAGAGAACCATGCAGTTCTCACCACTCCTTTGTTAAGCACAGGCGCAAAGATGGGGTCAGGTGCTTCTGACAAAGTCTTGGCTTTAGCATATAGCTGGTTGAAGAATCTGCTGTGAACACAGCCAATTATGAGTTCTCCATTACAGAGATGAACAATCAACCTAATGATTTTCCTCAGTAAAATATCTCGTGCTGTTTTTATCAGAAGCTCCAGTATCAAAGTGCCTGGCGATCCTACCAATTGACAAATAAGACCTTATGATTTAAAAGAGGGAAAGGAATTAAAGATTAAGTGATAAAATGGAACTTAAAGGCTGAATCTGAGACCCATGAAAACATTTGACCAGAATGACATAGTTATTAGATAACAACAAGAAAACACAATGAAAAGTACAAGTACAGTACAAGTTAAGAACAGCTACACTGTAGTTTAGAAGGTTTTTGTGGGGATTTTTTGGCAGCTGGCCAGTACAGGTATCTGAACCCATAGCCTTGGTGTTACAAGGCTGTACTCGAAACAACTGAGCAAACTGGTCAGCCCTAAATGCTTTCTAAAACTACGTTTTATCATCTGATGAAAAATAATCAGAATCCAATGTTTGTGCAAAATCTTAGAATAAGAATACACGAAAAGATGCAGACATCTATTTGGAATAGTGCAGCTTTTTACTCTGGTTTACCTATTAACAATAGGTGTAACAGCCTGAACAGCCTTTAACATTTTGTTAAGCTTCTAAATTAAAAAGGTTTCTTTTCTTAGTCTTTTAACTCTAAATGCATAGCTTGCAGCTGGACATTAGAATACAATAATTCTTGTTCACAAGAACTCTAGCCAAAATTTGCCAGGAAACTAAACTGAAATGAGATAAAACATTACCCACTGCCTTGCTTCATAGCAGGGTGACTCCTAAAAGTAGACTCAAATCAAGTCGTTTTAAAATTATATATATGGGAAACCCTTCCAAGCCTCCATATTAGGGATTCTCTCTCTAGATATAAAACATAACTGTTGTACGTAAGCTTTCACATGTAAGTTATGTCAAACTCTAACTATTCTATATCAGTTTGCCTTTTCCAGGTCAGCTTTTCCAGCAGACAAACCTCTACACCCCTATAACCCAAGAGACAGAACACTGCTAAAGACATGGCAAGTCCAAGGTCCAGACCGACTGACTTTAAGATGGATGGGTCCTTATGATGTCTTACTGACCACCCACACCTCCCTAAAGCTTGACAATATTAAGTCTTGAACTTATCACATACAGATTAAAAAAAAAAAAAAACACCAAAAGAGGAATCTAAGCCTGACCCATGGATTTATAAGCTGTTAGAGGACCTCAAACTTCTATTAATTTACTAAAACAACAAAGCTTCTTTCAAAGATAGAAAATACTTTTTTCTCTTTTTCCCCCCCCATCTAGCGCTGCGGGCCCTGCAGCTCTGTGCTGAGCCGCAGACACGGGTCTGTGTTCCGCAGAATGGGGTTTGTTAAGGTTGTCAAGAATAAGGCCTACTTTAAGAGATACCAAGTGAAATTTAGAAGAAGACGAGAGGGTAAAACTGATTACTATGCTAGGAAACGCTTGGTGATCCAGGATAAAAATAAGTACAACACACCCAAATACAGGATGATAGCTTGTGTGACTAACAGAGATATCGTTTGTCAGATTGCTTATGCCCGTATAGAAGGGGATATGATAGTCTGTGCAGCTTACGCACATGAACTACCAAAATATGGTGTGAAAGTTGGCCTGACAAATTATGCTGCAGCGTATTGTACGGGTCTGCTGCTGGCCCACAGGCTTCTCAATAGGTTTGGCATGGACAAGATCTATGAAGGCCAAGTGGAGGTGACTGGAGATGAATACAATGTGGAAAGCACTGATGGTCGACCTGGTGCCTTCACCTGCTGTTTGGATGCAGGCCTTGCCAGAACTACCACTGGCAATAAAGTTTTTGGGGCCCTAAAGGGTGCAGTGGATGGAGGCTTGTCTATCCCTCACAGTACCAAACGATTCCCTGATTATGATTCTGAGAGCAAGGAATTTAATGCAGAAGTACATCGGAAACACATCATGGGTCAGAATGTTGCAGTTTATATGCGTTACTTAATGGAAGAAGATGAAGATGTTTATAAGAAACAATTCTCTCAATACGTAAAGAACAACGTGACTCCAGACATGACGAGGAGATGTTTAAGAAAGCTCATGCTGCTATACGAGAGAATCCAGTCTATGGGAAGAAGCCCAAGAGAGAAGTTAAAAAGAAGAGATGGAACCGTCCCAAAATGTCCCTTTCCCAGAAGAAAGATCGGGTAGCTCAAAAGACGACAAGCTTCCTCGGAGCTCAGGAGCGGGCTGAAGAAAACTAAACCAAACAGTTATCTATGATTTTTTCAAATAAAGACAATAAACTTATTGAATAAGCAATTAAAAAGTAAAATAAAATAAATCTTCTTCCAATTTACAGAAATCCCGCTGAAGAGTAAAAGACATAAACAGCAAAACAAGCATTTTCACGTTAATCAAATAACATGATCCTCAAAACAATCTTACAAGACAGACAGAAATTCCCACTATGTTGGATTCCCATTATGTTGGTGAGGACGCTGAGGCTAAGAGCCCTTAATCGTTCTCATTATACCTGCAAACCTAAGGGCTTGGAGTTTTCCAAAGAGAAATACGAACTGCATAAACTTGATGCTAGATTTGAAAGAGACACTCAGGCTACAATCCTCGTTCCACTGCAAATATGTGATCCAGATAGAAGCGTTCGACGACTCAATTTCCTCATTTGCACCTTAGGTTTGTTGAGGGTCCCGTTCACTCGTTGTGCAACTAGTAAAGTGTGTTGACCATCATGTCTACAAGACGACAACAGACGCAGGTCCAAAGAAGGGCGTGGGAATAACACGTTAGAAAGAGTTGCACTGCAGCCAAGACTAACTCTGGGCTGCGGTCCACACTCGCCCTCGCCAACTCCTCTCATTTCCTCTCTCCCCGCTCCACTGAAACGTTCCTTCCTGGAGTCAGAGTCAGTGCAATAAGCAGATTCCTACCTTGGTCTGAACACTCTTATCAAACTTGTCATTTTTGAAGCTAAACGTATTCTGGTGCTTCTGAGGCCTGGAACGAGCCACGTTCCCCTTCTGGGAGCTCATCGCTGAAACCACAACCACCTTGTGCCGCGTACGGGGAAAAACACGGAGGGAAGACCGATCAACTACCCACGGTGTAGACGCTGCTGTCAATGACCCGGAAGAAACTTATCCTGCCTTTCCGCCCCCGCCCCGGGTCGACCCACGTGACTCCTTGAGGCGGTCAGAGACATCCTCCCGCCCTCCCTGCTCTCAGGCCAGGCTACTCCACGCGGCCCAGCCTCGAGCCCTCCCCCTCCTCACAACCTCTCCCTCAAACCGGGCGAACAAGTCCCGCTTTCTTCGAAATGAGAATTCCCCCATTGGTCCAAACGTGGCAGTCCATCAAGGCGGAGGGGCGGGGAGACTTTGCTCCTATTGGCTCTTCTTCACCGCAATCCCCGCCTCCTGCCGAGTCAGCTTAGCCTCTCCCAGAGCCCGGAGAGCTACCGACTCTGCTGGGTGGCTTGTAATTGGTGGAAGCCGGGCAAGTCTGCGCTCCGTCCGTCCCCTCGCCCGCTCGCAGGCTGGAGCCCGGGTCAGCTTTGGCACCTTCCTCCAGTCAGTGGCCAACTCCTGGCTTGGAGAGGACTCTGCTCGCCCCCTCGGTTCCCATCCCGTTTCCCTCTCGCTGCGGGAGCGAGCCCCGCGCCTGGCAGGCTGAGGAGGAGAGAAGAAAGGAGAATTAAAGAGAAGAAAGACCTGGCTGGGTTTGGGTGGTGTCTGCAGTGCCAGAAAGGGAGGTGGCGGCTGCGACCACGGCCGCGCGGGACGTGAGGCCCGAGAGCAGGCGGCGGCGGCCGCTCCAGCGCCTCGCGCCGGGGCCGTTAGTCAGCAGAACGCGAACTCGTGTGGAGGAGCCGGGCCGGCGCGAGGCGAGACTCCGGAGCGCGAGCCGGGCTCCCTCGGGCGCCGCCGACCTCCTTCGTCCCGGCTCCGGGGGCTGCAGCCCTCGTCCCG
>NW_007733337.1:21435-58579 GCF_000696425.1 Galeopterus variegatus | reverse complement strand
CGGGGAGGGGGCGCTAGGCCCGGAGCCGCAGCGCGGGAGGGACGAGGCCGGGCCGGGCGGGGGGAGGGGAGCGGCAGGCGTCTTTGTTGTTGGCGACCCGGATCCCTCGCGGCGCCTGGAAAGGCGGGGAAGCCACTTCCGATCGGGTCTGTATTTGTGAGAGGACTCTGGTGGTTCCGTGAAGGGGGCGGTAAGAAGGACCCTGCGGTCTGTGAGGTGGCTGGAGTCTGCGGGCGGGGGACGGACCGACACCCCGGGAAAGGTCTCGGGTCCTCCTCTCAGGGAGGGGTCTCGTTTCACGTTCTTTGCTTTTCTTCCAGTGGGTGGACAGAGAGATGGGTCAGGTTCACATTGCCATCCCGGGCTCACCGTGACATTCGCGGGTGCCCAGAATCTTTCTCCTGAATGTCCTCATCTCTGCCAGCCTAGAATTTAGATCGAGTCCGCACCGAGCTTAGTAATTTGTGTATCCGGCCGGGCCGTCGTAGGGTTCTTTATCTTTATGTGGTTGAACTTTCATAGTACCTGTCTTTGAACTCTAGGGTAGGGTCCATCAGGAATCGCTTCTGAATTGGAAAATTAGACTTTTCGTTTGGAATTTTATTTAACCCCGAAACAAGAAGGTTGTTTCAGATTGTACTGTGGAGGGCTTTTGTAAAGGAGAGTGTTTAACCTCAGCTTCTGGGAGCTTTTGTTGTTGTTAGGGAAAAAATTTGTTCAGAGCTTTGATGTATAGTGGATTTCTACCAATTCTAGAACAGAATTTTTTAAGACGATGCTCTGATTTAAGTGACTGTGGGGTAGATTTGGTGAGCAAAGGATTAATAACGGAATACGGAGTGTGACCTTTAAGTTCTAGCTGTTAGTTACAAAGGTGTTCCTGTTTAATACTTTTTGTGATACATCATGCTTGATCCATAAGATGATTCATTGATTTTTTTTTTTAAAGCCTTCAATAAGTAAAAAGAATTTTGGAGGTCTTATGTCAACATTTGAAACTACCTAGTGAGTCTGAATAGAAAATCAGGTAGGTATTGTAATAACGTTCATATGTTAACGTTAATAGGGAGAGTTACAAAAAATGAACGTTTCTCCGTAGCTTGTCTCTTCATATGTTTATAGCATGAACTCAGTTGGAGGACATCTAATCATAGCCAATATTTTGATAATTATTACAATCGCCATTGTTCTAATTTGGGACCGCCCACCTCCTTGCTTGTTGGTGAGTTATTTGGGGAGTAGGGCTAGTGGCATTACCTAGGGAACAGTGGAGGTAATTGTGTTTCAACTTTTAAAAGATACAAGATCTCTGTCTGGCAATAATTTGTTTATACTATTTGAGACCCGGGAGGAAATTAATAGCACCCTCATCGGTATTTTGACCTCTCTATTCTCCTACTGTAGTATTAATAAGGTTAATTGGCAAGGACAGGATTAGATTTTTAGCAGGCTAGGCAGTTTTAATTTTGTCCCTTGGTGTACAGTACTCTAGTTGATTAGTGGCTTGTTTCCTTGAGGATCTTTGCCCATTTAAAATGTGTATGAAATGACAGCTAGCAAAGAATTTTCTATTTGCTGGGACAAACAAAATCACCATAAAGTGTCATGGCAAAATAATGTTTTTAATAGCTTAATGATAACAGAAGAACTAGTCAATTAGTTTCTGTTCCAAGTTCTGTCACTGAATTGGTCTACAACTCCAGGCACGCTAGCCCACATCTGAGTCAATTTCTCCATCTGTAATGTAGAGCTAATAAAATAAGCCACCTCCTCACTTTATAGGAATGGTAGTGAGAACCATATAAGCAACAGTTCACTCTGGTTACGTGACACCGATTTAAGTTAAATAAGAATACTTTTTAATGCAATACTCCTGTTTTGGTATTATGAGTTTCAGTTCTTTGAAGAATTAGCATAAAGAAGCATGATTATAGTAGGGAGAATTCCTATCCATGTGCCATCATTTAAGAACTGATAAACTGAAATTTTCTTCCATGTTAAATCTTTAGAGTCAGTGACAATAGAATTTACTGAATAAGTTGGTTTATTTACTGGTAGATTTTATTGCTAATCTATCCAAGCAAGGCTTTGCTCTTAATTCTCAAAATTACTCCTACCTTTCTTACCCTTTTAAAAATATTTCACATACATTGCCCCATTTGCCTCTCAAATCCAGCATTGTGAGTTGGAGAAGAAAAGTGATATTATGACATTTTTACAGATGAAATAAATGAGGGCCAAAGAGGTTAATTATTAAAATCGCCTAACAATTAGTAAGAAGCAGAACTGAGACTTGAACCTGGGTATTCTGATTACTAATCCTGAGTCCTTTGCTTTGGAGCAGTGTTTTACAAACACCTGTCTATGCCCAACAGTTTTGTCAATCCAGATAAAATGAGAAATAATATAGCAATGTAAGTATTGGTAACACACAATATAATGATTATCCATGTGTCCCTGACCCAGTGGAAGAAATAAGACTACAAATCAAAATGAAGTTTGCTCTGTATCTTGTATACTCCTAAGACCTATTTCCTTGTTCCCCAACTCATACCATAACCTAAAATTGGCATGCATCCTTCCTATATCTGTGTGTTTATACTTAACTACATAACTTTATATCTATGAACATTATACGAGCGTACTTCCAAAAGTTCACAGGAAAATAGGATGGAAAGACAGTGCGAATCTTTTCCGTGAACTTTTGGAAGTATCCTCTATAGTTTTGTTTTGTTTCCTATTGTTTGCTGTTAAACAGAGCAACAGGGAATATTCTTGTTTGTTTACTTAGGTACTTGTGCAGGACTTCTAGGGTTAGGGCATTGGTTCTTAATCCTACGTCCCATTTTTATAGAAAATATGTTGCAATTTCTTTAATACTATCCTATTGAAGTTCATAATAATAAACCTATGTTCATATTTTAGAGAAAGCAGTGCCCTTACTAAAATATAAGAAGAATTTGCATTTCACTATGTAAATACTTGAGCTCAAGACTAAAGTCAAGTCTTGCTGCCAAGTATGATGGTAGCCACCAACATCAGAATCACCTGGGAGCTTGTTAGAAATGCAGAGCCTCAAACCCTATCTCACTGACTCATGCTGTAGTTTGACAATATTCCCAGGTGGTTTGTGTCCACATTAAAGTCTAAGAAGCACTGCTAGAAGAAATAGTAGTAGAAAATTTGCACAATGGATAGTATCACCATCAATACAACAGCTACTCCTGTAGATTGAAACAGGTATGTTGAATTGGCCATTTGAATACCAATAATGGCACTGTTGTTGGAAAATGATTTTTTTGAAGTAACGAACTATTCTCAGTAAAGTTTGAACAAAAGTAAAAGTGTAATCTTGCTCTTTGCACAGTGGTTGCACTCTTAAAAATCTTCATCTGTTTTAAAACATAGATGTTAAAGTATACTTTGTGTTAAATCCTGTTTAGAAGTATCTGACCTTAGCCATTTGTGGAGTTTTTCCCCCTCCCCCCTTCCCCTGTATAGAGGGAGGAAAAATAAATGTCCAGCAAAATAAATGCTCAGAAGTCATGGGACATAGAACATTATTATCTTTATGCAGGAAGAGTGTCTGGCATCCCGGGCCTCTATTTAGTAGTGCCCCTCATTCACTATAACAGCCAAAAACTGTCATTGGGAAAGATTGTCCTGGTATATAAATCCAAGATTGCTAGACTACAGGGTATGAGCTGCTTCAGCTATATTAGATAAATGCCAGTTTTCTCTACAAAGTGGTTATTGTACCCAGATATGGATGAGAAGGGTCTGTTTTTCTACCTTCCAGATACTTTAGAGTTCTTAATTTTTGCCATTCTGAGGAATATGAAATGGTACCTCACTGTAGTTTTTGTTTGCATCTCCCCAATTGACAATACTTTATTTATTAGCCATTCATATTCTTTTTCTGTGAATTGTCTGCCTATGGGATTGTTTATCTTACTTATAAATGTTTTTCATATTTTTGGATAACAGTACTTTGGTAGGCTTTTAAAATGTCTTTCAGTCTTTAATGTACATTTTCACTTTAAATATGGTATCTTTTAATAACTAGAAGTTTTCAATTTTAATGTTAAATTTATCATTCTTTTATGATTTGTGCTTTTTCTTTTTAAAGAAAGGCTTCTCCTGGCATTATGAAGATTCTTTTATAGCTTCTTTTTAAAGTTTTACTTTTAACATTTAGATCTTAAATTCACATGAAAGTATTTTTATATAATGAGGTGTTTATGAAACTAAACTTATTCAGTAAAAATAACTACCTTTTATACAGAAATTGTCATTTTTTTATGTGAACATATTCTTATGAAATTACAGTGGTGATAATTGTATTTAGTTCTTAATATCCCTTTGTGGCAAAATTTAAATTTGGCACTGTCTCTCCAACCTTTTTTTTTTTTTAATTTAGCTGAAGTTCATGTGGTTTGGGAACCATTGCTTTAGAGTACTCTCGTTCTTAGATTTCTCTGGTGTCTCAGAAAGCAGCCTTTACAGCATTATAGAACGTTGAGCAGGTACTCTTAAATTAAATACTGAAGGGCCTGCCGGTGGTGCGGCGCTTGGGAGCGCGGCGGCGCTCCCACCGAGGGTTCGGATCCCATATAGAGACCGGTCTGCTCACTGGTTGAGTGCGGTGCGGGCGCGATACCGACGGTTGCGATCCTGTTGCCGGTTGCGGTAGGGGCGCGACACTGAGGGTTGCGATCCCGTTACCGGTAAGGAAAAAAAAAAAATTAAATACTGAATAAATACTAAATATTGATCATCATTTGCGTCCTCCACATTTCAGTTTGTTTTACATGTCTTTTCATCACTTTTTATTATGGTGAGAAGTTTTCAAATGATACTCGTGACCCTAATTTCTTTCTAACAGAATAGGATTTTTTGAATGAAAATTTGGCTCAGATATAGGTCCAAACAATTTTGCTTTCCCAGGAATTAAAAGTGAAAATAATTAAACAAGTTCATGCATACAGTTAAAGATGAAAAGTGGGGGGGGGGGCCGGCCCGTGGCTCACTCGGGAGAGTGCGGTGCTGATAACACCAAGGCCCCGGGTTCGGATCCCATATAGGGATGGCCAGTTTGCTCACTGGCTGAGCGTGGTGCTGAAAACACCAAGTCAAGGGTTAAGATCCCCTTACCAGTCATCTTTTTAAAAAAAAAAAAAAAAAGATTAAAAGTGGGAAGAGAAGGAAGGGCCCCTGGTTACCAGTCACTGTTCTAGGTTGGAGGGGAGGGTACACCTGTAAGCAAAGCAAGCAAAGATCCCTAACTTCCCAGAGCTTACAGTCTAGCGGAGGACCATAGATAATATGCACAACAAAAAAATACCTAATGTTAGAAAGTGATAAATACTTTGGAATAAAAGAAAAAGTAGACAAGGGTAAGGGGAGTTAAATGGAGGCAGTTTGGCCTACGAAATAGGGTAGTTGGGATAGGCTTCATTGAGAAGAGGAAAATGAACAGAAATGTGCAGTCAGTGAGGGTGCTAGGTATGCAGATATTAGCAAAATCCTGGAAGAGTGGACAGAATATAGTCAACAACCTGAAGTCTTGATTTCCTTACATGTAAAAATATAACATGAGAAGAGTATTAAGATTAAAAGATATAACACATAAAAGTGCCTACCTCCTGCCCCCACCCTTGTTCTCATGTAGCACTCTATTTTCATAGCATTTATTTATTTGTATTATTTATTTGTGTCATTATTTGATAAATCTTTATCTTGCCCCTTCTAAAATATTGATGGGAAGAACCAGTCAGTACAGTAATATATTTCACTAACATACAGTCATTTGTAGACAACCTCTAAAACCTTTTTTTCATTTGAAAATCATCTCATGCAGGTTTGTAGAGAAAGTGTTTTATATTTATAGTGTATTTATGCTACAGCTTCAGATTGTATTATAGGCCTTAGCTCATTAATCACCACGCATCATCTTTGTGATAAAGGGAGTGGATATGTATCATCTTGCACTTGAAAAAACTGAAGCTGCAGAATTGTATAAGGTGACACAGAAAATCAAAGAATTTAGATCAAATCTTATTACATTTGGTTACATTTTCCTAAGCTGCTTTTTTTTTCTTTCTGAAATATTGTTAAAACTATCTCTCTTTAAAGTATAAAAGCAAAAATATGTAGCTTTTAAAATATAGTTAGATCGTGGCCTTTGGGAAATCATTAAGAAACAAGCAATTAGTATTATAGTTTTGACTTAAAGTTTTCCCAGTGAAGCTTCTCACAATGTCTGAGGTAGGTGATATTAGAAGTGGTAAGAGTTAGAGGCCTTTACCATTAAAAGTACAACAAGCAGTTAAAGTTTCATCATGACTGTCTTGGAGTATTTAACTAAGATTTATTTTGAGGATGTAGTCACATTAAAAGAATAGGATTGGGCCGGCCCGGTGGCGCACTGCTACAGTGCGCCGTTTGGGAAGCGCGGCAGCGCTCCCGCCAAGGGTTCGGATCCCACATACAGACCGGCCGCTCTGAGCGAGGAGCGGGGGCAACACCGAGGGTTGCGATCCCGTTGCCGGTCCCGGTCCGGTGCGGGCGCGACACTGAGGGTTGCGATCCGTTGCCGGACACGAAAAAAGACAAAAAGGAAAAAAAAAAAGAATAGGATTGAGAAAATAAGTATATGCTTAACTGTAGGTCAGGATGAAGGAATAGGGTTGAAATAATCTCATTACTTGATTTAGTTAAGTCTCCATTCCAGTCCCAATAAACCTGAAGAAAAGCAAGTGCCTACAGGAACAAAAACAGAAGACATTATCAGTTTATCAATTGCAACAGACTTGTTTAGCTCCTGAATTTAGATTTTTCTTAAGTGTATTTTGAAAAGTAAAATCAACTGAAATAATGCATGTAATAAACTTCCAAAAATGCCATCTGTAGACTGTGACCTAGCTAGATATTTTGTTTCTGATTAGTATGCTGATAATTTTTTACTCCTATCTCTGCTATTCCTAACCCCCCAAAGTAAAAATTATTCTCTGTACATCAGTTATTAGCAAAGAAAATAATGTCATTTAGTAACTTGTGTTCGCAAGCTTATATCTGAAACGCCATAAGTTAAATTTTGTTCAGAGCTTTTTAACAGACCGCAATGTCACTTTTACTAATTAAAGGTAGATTTAGGGCAGTAAGGTAAAAGCAAGAAGAACTTCTTATACATGAAGGATATTCTGCTACAAACCCCTGGGGTAATGGCTTTCTGTTTTATTTGTTAGAATCCATAAGAGACATTTTGCTTCATAACCTAATACATGCATATGCACACACCAAAACAAAAATTTACCTAAAGAGGTTACCTAAGTCATTCACCATGGGCATGGTTCAGGGGAAATTTTTTTCCCTAGAGAAGGAAATAGAACTTAAAGGGACTTAAAAAGGGGGGGTGGAGGGAGGATAGTAAATGTTGTTTTATTTATTTGAAGGGGAAGTGGTGAGTTGGGAGGATTTTATGAACAGAATGAACAGTATGTGCTAAGGCATAGAAGCAAAAAAGAATGTCTCTTACTGAGAAACAGCATGTTCTTTAGAATAAATGAAAAGGGAAGTGCTCAGAAATAAGGCTAGAGACCAGGAAGCCAGGAGGGTGGGGGGAAATTATGTATGGCATGCTAAAGAATTTAAGACTTATTCAAGAGGGTTTGTAAGACCCTTTAAGAGATTATAAACAGAAAAGTGATGTCACCTGGAAGCAGTATAGAGTGTGGATTTGGAGAGTTATGTAAAAGTTACTGAGCTAAGATGTGGCTGAGAGGATTGGAGAGATACGTTGGAAACAAGCCTTGATTGAATGAGAGGAATGACGGGTAAGTACCGGGAAAAAGGAAAAGAAAGAAATACAGATGGAGATATTCAGGGTCTTGTTTAAGGAGGAGATCAGAAATTTTAGAGATTTAGATTTTTAGATTTAGGTGACTTGGCACACAAGTGGTTGTTAAAGTTCTGAGTTTGGGTAAGATAAAAAGATAGAGGAAGACAAAAGACCAATCTGTATGTATGAAGGAAGAAACAAATTAATTAAAATTAACCTCTGAAGAGATCATCAGAGAAACCAAGGTTGAAGTTTAATTTCAGGAAGGAAGGAAAGGACAATGGTGTTAAATGCCACAAAATGATCCTGTAAAAGTTGAAGATTTAAAAATACCTATTGTATTCAAAATTATAAGAGGTTGTTAGTGATCCTAAATAGATCAACAAGTTGATAATAGATGTTAGATCATAATTCATTTGGGGCCTGATAAGGGAATACTGGGAAGTGGGAATTAAAGGAGTTTGATTCTGAAGGACACTCAGATATGGGAGATATAATCTAGGTATAGATACACTTTTTTTTTCCTTTTTTTTTTTTTGTCTTTTTTTTTTTTTTTTACTGACCCGTAACCGGATCGCAACCCTTGGCAGGAGCACCGCCGCGCTCCCAAGCTGCACACTCCCCAGTGCGCCCCCGGGCCGGCCCCCACTTTTTTTTTTTTTTTTTAAAGAGGAGAGTCTTACCTATGTTTATAAACGGAAGATATGGAACCAATAGAGCAGGAGAGGCTAAAGATACAGGAAACATACAAATAGGATAATTTGTTAGGCAGGGTCTCTAGAAGTAATGGAACCCTTCAGAATATGGGTAGAGGGACTGGTGATGAGAGAGACCTCTTCTCAGGAGTGAAAAAGGCAATCAGAATTTGATTTCTAGGGTACAGAAAGAGATAATCAAATACATGCCTGCCAGTTCCAAGTAAAAGAACATCTTTTTCTGGATCTACTATGCCAGGAATTTAAATGTTATCTCATTTAATGTTCCCAGCAACTCTGCAGTTTACTGATGAGAAAATTGAGTCTTAGAGAGGCAATTTGCCTAAAACCATACAACTAGAAGGGTAACTAAGCTACGATTTGAAGGTATTTATGTCTAGTTCCAAAGTCCAGTAGTTCTAAAACTTGATTGGGGGAGGGGGGGGCGTTTTTAAATTCTAAAAAAACGTAGAGAAGGCTACAAATTTAAGTTTTGCCCAGTCAAATCATTTTGAAGAAATAAAACCTAGTACTTATTACCATTGTTTCGTTTTTTTACAAAAGGTTTCATTTTTCACAAAAAGATATATTTTAAAATTAGAAAATAAGAACCCAATTTTTGAATTGCAGGCAACCCTTTAAATGCATTAAATTCACTGCATTTGTCCTTAGCTTTTCTCATTTTGGCAAAGAATGGTAGAAATTGTATCATGACTAGCATCAGCCCTCAAACCACCACTGCCAAGAAATACTCATGAAATGACAACTTTATACATGAAAATATAGTACGATATTACTGTTTAAAACAAAATCCAGGTATAGCTGAACATTTTATTGTGTTCAAAAAACTACTGTATTTACCCCTTGTTATAAGCTTTTTTTAATATTTTGTTTTGCTGCAAATTGATTTCTAAGGATTCTGCTTATTACTGATAAACTGAAGCAACTCTCAGAAATATAGCATTAATTCATGAAGTATTTCATGAATTGTCAATTTAGATACTTCTGTGTTTTATTTCTTATGGCTTATTTAAGAAATTGGTGAATAGCATTGTCAATGTAAATATTTTCAGATTAGGAAATCAGATTGCTCTAATAGTATTTTTGTACCATTGCTTTCTGCCTTGCCCCGTTGGGGGGAATATTATCTCGTAAGCATAAACTCATTTGTTTATAAAAAAGTAAATATTGCTTAACCAACTATGACAGTACATCTTTAATCTACACATTTGTAATTCATGTTTTTAGGGTTCCTACCACAGTGAAGGACTGAGATAGGCTAAAATTCTACTTTCCTGCTTCTGCACTGGTAAAGAGAGAACATAGGAAAAATGTTAAGGGGCTTACCTCCACTCTTATTACCAACATTTGCCTCCTCTGAGTCCTAAAGAGTGTGGAGATGGTTAGCAGAGTGCACACTAGTACACCCTGATGTTGGTGCTTAAGGTGGAGAAGACAGGAAGAACTTGGGTTCTTGTCATCTGAGTATCCCAAACATTCTGAGCTATGATAAGTTCAACCACTTGACAGCAGGTGCAGTTGACCACCCTGAATAGATGGCAAAGCACTTTTAGAGGCAAAATTGCTGCTTTTATGGTGTTTAGGGCATCAATTAATATCTTATTATTTAGGGACACATGCTGTACCTGAGGCCACAGGAGCAAATCACTTATTTTTTTTAAAATGCCCCCGTCATTTAAAAATGAATGCTTCAAGGATGTAAATTGTTCCCAATAGCACACATTTCAAAAAGCATATCACATCATCTCAAAAGAAACTCTCAGTCAGACATAATTCAAAATAATTCATGAGTACCAGGCTCTCTAAAATGGCCTTCCAAATTAATCAATTGGAAAGCATTTCAGATTTCTTTGTTCCACCATCCAAATGACCCTTTATAAGGGGGAGTTTCTAGCCTTGTCAGGGAATGCTCAGGATATAACTTGATATATATAAAAAGATAGTACTGTTATGACTTTTTTTTTTTTTTTTTTTTTCCTTTTTTTCTTTTTTCGTGACCGGTAACAGGATCGCAACCCTCGGTGTCGTGCCCACACCGCACTCAGCCAGTGAGCGGACCGGTCTCTATATGGGATCCGAACCCTCAGGGGGGAGCACCTCGGCGCTCCCAAGCGCCGCACTCTACCGAGTGCGC
Source organism: Galeopterus variegatus (assembly GCF_000696425.1). NCBI lineage: Eukaryota > Metazoa > Chordata > Mammalia > Dermoptera > Cynocephalidae > Galeopterus > Galeopterus variegatus. Next base: position 47,889 of record NW_007733337.1, on the reverse strand, counting down.
CACCGGGCCGGCCCCCTGTTATGACTTCATAATCAGGGAATTGATTTGGTATGTTGCAATTAATCGGCATTAACCACATAAAACATTTCCAGTTAGCAAATTAGTAAAGTTATATATGTGGTAATTATCCCCAACTAAGTGATATGTTTATTTTACTACCTTTCTTACAGATTTTAAGCATTTAGAAGGTGTTTTTTTATGCATAGAATGCAGTGTAAATAGAAACACAGTTAATTATCACAGTTTCTAGAAAGATTCTATCCATAAATTACATTAGTGTTACAAATTGTCATTTGAAAGAACAAAACAAACAGAAAACCTATTTTGATTATATTTAGTATTATCTTTATTTATATTCTGTAGGGTGTTTAAGTATAACTGCAAGTTCTCATTTTCTTCACTCTTTTCTCTTTCATTTAGTTAATGGGTTATTAATCAGGTGCTGCCTATATTGCTGAAGAAAACACGTGGTTGCTGATCTCATAGAGCTTTAAGTGTAATAGAGACAATGGGCATGAATCAAGTAAGCCTACAGGTGAATACAGGCAGGGATGACAGTTCTCAACTATAAAGGGAAAGAACTGGGTGCTATGAGAAAGAGTAACTTAATCTGGATTTGTAGTTCAGAAAATGTTTTAGAAAAAGTGGCATTTGATGGGCCTAGCTCAGTTGGTTACACGATGGTGCTGGTAACACCAACATCTAGGATTTGATACTGGCCAGCTGCCAAAAAAGAAAAAGAAAGTGGCGTTTGAGACTGGAATAATGAGAAGTCAGGTAGAAAAGGAGGAAAGCATGTGTGCAAATCTTGATGCGGAAACAGCTTCATGCTTTCAAGGTACTGAAAGATGGTGAGTGAGACTGTAACCATAGTGATGAAAGGAGAGAGTATCAAGATAAGGTTGGAGGGGTAAGCAAAGACCAGTTTGTGCAAGGCCTTTAAGGATCTGTGGAGAAGATTGATTTTTATTACAAGTACAGAGGGGCGTACTTTTATTACAAGTACATCAAGGCGTTCTTAAGGAGATCACTTTGTAGGCTATCTTTAAAAAAAACAAAACAAAATTGTAGATCAGGAAAAGATGTGAATGGAAGAAGTTCACATTTACTCTCAAATATTTTTCCATTTGTTTGTTCACTCACATGTTTTGAATTGTTCCTTCTGTTGTCTTATTCTGTATAGCCCTAGTCCATCCTTTCTTTCTCAAAGCCAGGAACTACTACAAAAGGTTGAAAAGGTAATCTCAGTAAATGCAGAGAATTACATTTGTTCTCATCTATAATTAAAGAAAACAGATTGAATGACCTTCCAATGGAGTTTTCTTTTTTTGGTTTTGAACTTTAAAGATGTTGAGGTCAATGAAAATTTCCTGCCTATGTGATACTGTTTTGGCTTGTTTTTGGTAGTGCTCCCAAAGGGTTTACTTTTCTTTCCTTTACAGATGTCATATTTATTCTCAATATTTTTAGTGGACTGCGGAGTCAGATTTCTTTTTTCTGCTGGGGCAAGGAGAGCAAGAGAACCATATCTAGTTGTGTAGAGATAATGGTAATATAGGATGTGATGCCAGAAAAATCTAGGTAGTTGACAGAGGAGAGGGAGAATTTATTTAATAAAATGTTCTTGCTGGAAAAGCTCTACATCTCATAGTTTAGTCCATTCATATTAAAATTGAGGCAGTTGAGGGCATAAGAGCTTTTCTGTACGATTATAGTTAGGACCTGAGTTTCCTAACTCCTGGGCTGGTGCTCTTTCCACTATTCCTTTATTTTATAAAAATGAGGTATGTGTAATGTGAAGCAAAACCTCTCAGATGGTAAAAATTGTGTGCAATGAAAAAAATAATTGGATGAGTTTAGTATTTCTCTGGAGATTTTACATGTCTGTGGCATACATACCTAACATGGTATGCAAGGTAATGTTTAGTAACCCAAGTGGGAAGCCTTTGTAAGGATGAATGGACCACCCATCTTGAATGCTTGCTTTCTTCCTCATCCCTAACAAGTATTTACACCAGAGATAACAGTAGACATGCAGACTACCAAAAACTAAAGGCTCAAGCTATCAGATTCATCTTAAGTAAAGAATTTGCCTTAACCGTTTTTCAAACCTGTGTTCCTCTTGCCAGCATCCCACTCTTCTCCAGTTGCTTTTCTTGGCAAACTCATTGTTGTCTGTCAGCTTAGGCTACAGTACTTTTCAGATCTACCCTAGAAGTTGTCTATAAAAGAAAAAAAAAACTATTTAAATTATTGCTACTTACCTCTTTTAAAAAGAGAACACAAAACAAAATTCTTATAAACTGAAATATCCAACAAATAATGATTGTCTTTAATTTATTTTGTCTGTAGAAAAATGTCTGTATTTGTTACTAATTTGGAAATTTGGAGAAACTTACTTTTAAATGTAGTCAAGTATTGAACTGAAGGATGTGGTTTATACGTTTTGCAATGTAAATGATATGACAGACATTTATTTGTTAATTTTCTGTTTTCTTAGTAGTGTGTGTTTGACATATCTCCATGGAACAGGTTGAATTGTGTCTGAGGTTTCTAGAACTGCCATGGTTTTCCATACATTATTGAACAGACATGTTTTTAAACTTCACTTATCTTATCCCACCCTTTCCCATTTTTTTTCCTTCCTTTTCACCCTATGTTTTAGTTCTTTCTCACCATCATAGTTTACAGTGTTCTTCTCCTAGCCTGAAGGGTTTTTCCTCTGTTTTTGGAAATAATATCTAAGTCTAAAGTTCTAACTCTCGAAGGCTTTCCAACCTAATTATTGATCTCTACTTTCTTCTGATTTCTGAAGCTTAAAATCTACCCCATGGTACATAGCACTTAATTTTTAATAAGATGAAAAGAACCTATAGAGTATTAATTTATTAGTATTAAGTTATGTGTTAGTTTATCATGTATTTAAAATATTAATTACCAATTTACAAAAGAGCATGTGAATTTAGAATTTCAAAAGAGACTTTAATGAACATTAGGGCAGTTACCTTTTATTTTTAAATGAGGAAACAGACCCGGGGTGATGAAATGATTTATCCAAGGTCTTGAAGAATTAAATGACTCTCAATCTGTTAAATATATTGTCTTTGTTTTCTTTAATTAGGCATTTAGGCTGTTCTTTGAAATTATTGCAGTTCTTGCTATATACACTACCGAAGAAAATGTGTACAAAAGGCAAAATTCACATGTTTAAGAAAACATTGGTAAAATATAGACTTGTTGAGGCTAGAAAGGTATTAAGCACAAGTGACTAGTGTGTGTTACACATCTTCTAAGAGTAGTGGTATTTATTCAAGCTTTTACTTACAGATGAGTATGACTAAGGGAAAGCAGCTGGCAGCCAGAGGAAAAGGAAGTGGTAGAGATGGCAGTTTATGTAGATAGCCAAACTGTAGGTAGACAAACTGAAGGCCTCCTTAGTAAGGACTGACTGACAGGTTACACTGTATATATTACAGTTAAAGAATATTATACTGAGACTGCATAAATGTCATAATCCCACCTGTATCCCTACTAAAAATGTATTATGTACTGTATACAGAAAAGGGATTGAGGGCTGGTTGAGGCCTCAGCTGGTTAGAGCATGGTACTGATAACACCAAGCACCAAGATCAAGGGTTCGGATCCCAGTACTGGCCAGACCCACACACACAAAAAAAAGGGTGTGGTGTGGTAGGGGGGTGATAGATAAGAATATAATTATTAGGAAATAATTTCCACTTAGCAGAATGACTTTATCTCATGTAGAACAAGGTTAAAGTTTAATAGTATGGAGTGTCTGAAGCCCTCTAAGCCAACTATTATTAATTAATTTTATAGTTTATTCTTAGAGCTGCTGCTTATAGGGAGGGAGAGATCTGTAGCTTTCCTTGGGTTAATTTCAGTTACAAATTGATATGTCTTCTATAAGAGACCCTAAAGACTTTCTTATGTTCCCTGCTTCCTCCTGGGACAGCTATACATCTTAAACATTATTCTAAGAAGTTTTCCTTATATTGAGCCTCAAGGCTGCTACATATGGCATTTCCTAACCTAATTCAGCTTGTTCAGCTCAGAAAAGGAACCCATTTTGTACCAACATGAAAATGTATACGTGGATTGATCAGTTTTCTCTATGTCCATTTATTATTGTTTTTCTTTTTAATGCTGTAATTTGACTTTAAAAGGGCAAGGAGAAAGATAAGTTCTATGTCCTGAGGAAAGGGAGGTTTGTGTTTTTGGCGAAGAAAAATGTGTATATCCTGTTTCTTTGGTTGACATTGTAATGATAACCTTAGTACCTTTTTAACAGATCTTCCACAAGGAAAAGCTGGCAGTGATATCACCTTTATTCACAGGCTGAAATTTTTTTTTGTCTTTTTTGTGACCGGTAAGGGGATCGCAACCCTTGGTGTGGTGTCGCCCGCACCGCGCTCCTGAGCGGACCGGCCATTCCTATATAGGATCCGAACCCGCGGTGGGGCTGGGTTAAATAGTTCCTAGCTCAGAACCATCCAGATATGGGTTTGCCCAAAGTCAGGTCTGAGGGCAATATACAGTATTGTGTTATCCTGATACATTACCACTTTCAGGTAGAGTGTTAATAAGAAACAGTTTAGGGCCTGGCCGGTTTAGCCCAGTTGGTTAGAGTGCCACATTGTAACACCAGGGTCAAGGGTTTATATCCCTGTACCGGCCAGCTACAAAAAAAAAGAAAGAAAGAGTTTTTATTAAGCATCAGAACATTGACAAGGTGGCATTACAAAGGTTGATGAGCTTGATTCATTCTTCACATTGCCCAGAGTTTACAAAGAAAGGTAATGTAGTAGTCTTTTACCTCAAAGATCTATACTGGGTTATAGCCTCCTTCATCTGCCTATAGATTCAATTTTATTAATATCCAGGCTGCGTAAAGCTGGTATAAGAGGGCAGGATGAGCAGCAACAGGAACAATTCCTAAATTATTGCTTAAAATTGGTGGAGCTGAAATTCTCCACACTGGTTTTCTATAAAAGGCAGGAGAATCTTGAAAGCGAGATGTAAAGACAGATTATCCCTGAGAGACAATATATATGCAATTTGGCCAGGGCATAGGTCTTAAGCATGTAAGTACTGGTCTAGTCACAGTTTTTATAGAGTTATAAGTTCTTGGTTTCCAGATCTAAGAACACTTCCCTGATGATAGCCTTTGAACTCCAAAAATACACTTCTGACATTGCGAGTAGGTAAAAAATAGAACTTCAAGCAGTATGTAATGAGGGGATTGATGATTTCTACTCGACAGCTCCAGCACTCACTAAGAGTAAGGGGAGCAGTATAAATTCATGGTGCTCCTCAAAGCTCCTTCCAGACCTCTGGGCATATTTCCTGTGTACTCACTACCACTCATTCATTAATGGTAGCTTGTTGGACAGTGATGAGTTTTGGTCTCACTGTGAACGTGCCCACTGGATTAGCCCAAGGTCTGCAAAACTCCCCAGTTCTCAGGAGTCTGCCATATTCCTGGCTCCTAATTATTCCAAAAGAAGCTATCCTCAAGGAGATGAGAAGTTAAAAATAAAACAAAAAAGGCATGTATTTGGACCCAGCCATCCTGAATAATTTCCTGGTTAGAATAGAGGCTTTTCAGGTGGCTTGTCCTTGTTTAAATGGCCTGAAGTACAAGCAGAATTGTGATCATCTTTCCTGCCAGTCAGCAATATATATTGACTTCAGATCCTCTTCAGTTTCAAGCCACACAGAGTCCCCAGTGGATCTGCTTGTTCTCACAATGATGACTAGTCTCCACTCTAACCAAGGTACATTATGGACAGCCAGTTTACCTGACTCTCTCTGTCCAGTGCCCTCTGTGCATCATCCTCTTTTTCCTCCCTCCCTGCCCAAGTAGAAACCTGGATTTAATATAGGGATGAGGTAGGTGATTTATGTGCTTCAGAGCATGGAGCTGAGGATGGTTTGAAAGTCAAGTAAACCACGCAGCCCTCAATTGAAGAGAAAGTTTAGGCAGGAGGCAACAGAACAGAAACTAGAAATACCAGACTAGAGCAAGAGGGTTTAAAAAGAAGGGTAAAATGTAGAAGCCTGAAATATTTTCTAAGATAGTGCAGTGCGGCATGGCCACATGGTACCTTCATCTCCAGCTGGGGAAGGAGCTATTCAAGGGCTCTAAGTTTGCCCAAATTCTAGGTTTTTATATATGCTACCAACACCAGTGTTGGAGTCCACATTAACACATGCCTGAAGGAGCCTTGCAAACTTCCCATAGAAACAAATTTTCAAGGCCAGATTTAAAGCTTTGAGGTAAAATTATGATACAATCAGCTGATAGAACCTCCTAAGCTTGAATTTCCAATTTGTGTTAAGTCTTGCTTGCTTAATTCTCAAAGCATCCCTGTGAGATGGGTAAATTTCCATTACGTACATTATTGCAGTCATAGACCTCTGCATTTGTCCTCTAGTAGTCAAGACTGATTAAATCCATAAACTCCCAAAGTGTCGTATGTATTATATCAAGCATTGCTCAGTTCAGACTAATTGTATTGGTAGTTTCTTTGCAGTAGGCAGTATTGTTTTGTGAGGTACCATCAATTTCTTTGACCTTATTGGAAAAGCTATTACAGTAATTTTGAGAGTTAAAATCAAGGAAAAAAATAGGAAGAGATGACAACACAGAAAATCTTTGGGGAAAAAATATAGAAACTCTAATTATTATCTATGAGAAAATTGTAACTAATTTTTCTGTAACATAGAAAGAAAGTACTCCCCAACTAAATTTTATGAAGTTAACATAACCAAGGAGAGCATTTAAAGGCCATTCTTAGTCATAAATATAAACGCAAAAATCCTATGCAGAATATTAGAAAAGCAAGTCTGGCCGGGTATAAAAAAGTAATCACCAAAATAGGATTATTCCTGGAATGCAAGATTGGTTTTGTGGCATTTACCTCATTAAAACTGTTAGAAAACTAGGAAAAGAAGGAAACTCTTAATTTCTAAAGTATATTCATAAAAATCCTATAGGAAAATTTACACTTAAAAAGAATACTGTCAGTGTTTCACCATTAAGACCAGGAGCTTATTCAGCACTGTGCGGGAATCCTCCCAAGGCAGTAAAGCAAGAAAAAGTAACAAGAGAATAAGAATTTATAAAGTTGTATACAAAATCAGTTACAAAAATCCATTCATTTCTATACATGAACAAATGGGATTTTTAAGAAGATGTATACAGAGAACTTGTTCAGGAATACAAAGACTCACAGATTTCAGTTCTTCCCAAATTGATTTCCAGATTCAGAGTCATTCATCATCACCTCAACATAGTCTCACTTTTATTCAGTAAGATATCAAAGTTAATCCAAATGAAAAATCCCCATGGATGGTTGTGTAGGTGTTATGCAAACTGATGCCACTTGAGCACAGTTCAGTTGTTCATTTCAGGTATGTTTTATAAAATAGAAATTTGACATTATTGAAGCGTGTGTCCAAAGACATCCTGAGATCCCTACAAATTTGAAGACTAATGTGTCAGTTTTTTTTTTAAAAGGTGACCGGTAAGGGGATCTTAACCCTTGACTTGGTGTTGTCAGCACCACGCTCAGACAATGAGCGAACCGGCCATCCCTATATGGGATCCGAACCCGGGGCCTTGGTGTTATCAGCACCGCACTCTCCCGAGTGAGCCACGGGCCGGCCCCTCAGTTTTTTTTTTTTTTAAATCACACTTCAGAATCTTCAGGAAAAGAGAACAAAGCTGTGACTTTATAGATGCCAGTCTAGGTTTTTCTTACCTTTTTGCCAGCTAGTAGCCAAGGCCACTTCCTTCCTCTTTACCCAAATAAACCTTCTCATATATTCTGACCAGCTATTCCACCTTCATTTCTTAAATCCAATATTAGGAATTTATTTTTTGCATATGAAATGGGAAGGTATTTCATCTTTATTTTCCCACTGGACTCATTATACCCTCTTTCCATGTTCATATAGTAGCAAAACATTTCATTCCCATATGGTTTTTTTTTTTTTGTTTGGGGTTTGTTTTGTTTTTTTTTTTTTTTTTTTTTTTTTGGGGTTTTTTTTGGGGGGTTTTTTTTTTTTTTTTTTTTTTTTTTTTTTTTTTTTTTGGTGTCTATCCAGTATAGGAATTGAATCCTGGACCTTGGTGTTGTCAGCACCACACTCTAACCAACTGAGCTAACTGGCCAGCACCCGCACCAAAATTTTAAACCTGCAAGTTTAGATTCTTCAATACCAAAAGTCAGTGATTTGTTTTGTTTAATAAGCTTTTAGCTCAGATAACATTGGTTTGTTTGTTTTTTCTGTGTGGCAGCCATTGCTAGGTGTAAGTATACTTGAATTTAAGTACAATATATACAATGAGGGGGAGTGATATGGTTCAAAACAAATAAGGACAGACATGTCCTTATGGTTAGTAAATTGTTGGTGATTTACAAAGTGTTTCAGTTGATTAATTATACAATAAACAAGAAACATTTTTAAGCCCAAGAAGTCTAGCTCCTTTTGAGACAGGATTTTCTAGGCCCTTCATCTACATTTGCATCCTTTTAGAAGATACCTTTTAATAATATGTACAGACTGCAATTTAATTTTTCAGTGATAAAGCACTGAGTACTACAGGTACAAAATTAAATTTTGATGTTTAGGGAATTTGTGGGGCATGTGTTTAAATTTAAATTTTTTAAAAATTTAAATATGAAGTTTCTATTTTAGAACCTTAGTATGTATTTTGAATACAACACTGCTCATAATTTTCATGTTTAGTATATTATAATTTAAAGTATATTTAATTTAGATTTTAAAATTTACTTGGAAGTGTTAACTCTTATATATATATATATATGGAATATACAAGCTGGTTAGTTAGTATCTCTTCTGGTTTTAATTGATGGGAAGTAAGAAATAACTCAAACAAAATCGATGTTAGAATAAAAGTAAAAATATTTTTATGCTTTGCAAAACATTATTCCCCCTTGAAAAGGAAATGATAGCAGGGACTCAAACCAATATTTGTTTATCCACGTTCATAGCAGCATTATTTACAATAGCCAGAGAACTGTCCACCAACAGATGAATGGACAAACAAAATGTTGTATATATACATACAATGAAATATTATTCAGCCTTAGGCAGGAAAATTCTGACAAATGCAGTAGGATGGATAAAACTTGAAGACATAAGTGAAATAAGCCACTCACAAAAGGACAAGTAGTATATGATTCCACTTACGAGGTAACTAGAGTAGTCAAATTCATAGAGACAGGTGGTTGCCAGGGGCGGAGGGCAGAAAAGAATGAAGAGTTATAGTTTAATGGGTATAGAGTTTCACCTGAAAAGTGAAAAAGTTCTGGAGAAGGCTGGTGTTAATCATTGCACAACAATGTGAATATACTTAATGCTACAGAACTGTACACCTAAAATGGTAAATTTTATGTATATTTTACCACAGTTTTAAAAACAAAATATTATTTTCCTAAGTGGCCAGGAGATAAAGAAATAACTCATTTTGGAAAGCAGAGCTGTGAGAAATGGGAACCTCTTACCCCCTCATGAACACCTCTGCACTGCCCCCACCTCATCACCCGCCCCACCCAATTATAACTCATTAACTGTAAAGATAAATTAATGTGCTCATTTAGTTGCTTTTTTTTTTTTAAGTTGGGGGGGTGAGCTTTGAGAACCTGAAATTTTTTTGAATTATAAATTTTTTTTCAATTTAATTATTTTTATCATTTATACATTCCTAAGATGTGGCAGAGCAGTTGGGGGAGGGGTGGAGGAAGGGGGGGCATGATTGAGGCCTGTGATACACCCCTCATTCTGGCAGGGGAGCCCAGGGGCCTTCCAGCAGCGGCTCAGTTGTGGCTTGGCTGGATGTGGATTTTGTGGGGGTGCAGCTGAGGAGGCCCTTAGAAACAAATTTTCAAGGCCAGATTTAAAGCTTTGAGGTAAAATTATGATATTTTACCTCATGCCCCACCCTGAAACCTGGGGTCCTTGGGTGCTTCCAGCAGTGGCCTGTTGGTCATTGGGCTGGATACAGATGTGGGGGGCATGGCTGAGGCCCTCGGCCCCCAACCACTCCAGCTCAGGAGCCCGGGGTGCTTTCGGTGGCATCCTGGCAGTCATTGCTGAGCCAGATGCAGACATCGAAGGAGGCATGGCTGAGGCCCTCAGCCCTCCCTCTACCCCAGCTTGGGAGCCCAAGAGGCTTCTGGTCCTTCTAGGTTTTATAGGTGTTCTTGGGTGGTGGTAGATCTTTATTGATTAATATCAGAACTCTATCTCTGATCTGTAAGGTTTTTGTGTTTTCTTTCTGTTCTGTGTTGGATTATTCACTATTGCCACCACTTAAACTCTGCACTGCAACTAATTTGTTGAAATTTAGATACTTCTAAAACGGGGGAACTTCCTGTGAGAACTAGCATTTGAGTCCTTGTGGTTGAGCTGATTGCTGCTTTGCTGCTGATTCTCTGGGGAAGGCTTTTTGTGTATATTAGGTTTTAGTTATTGACCTTGTAAGCACATCTGGGTTGTGTGGGAACTCTGGTCTGGGCCCGAGTCTTTTCAGCAAACTGCACCCCCTGCAGTTCTATATTCCTGACCAGTCTCCACTGAGTGGTCCTGTGCTGATTGGGGGGCAGATCAGCTGTCCATGCTGTGCCCCAATATTCCCCCAGTGGGCCAGTCTCCCCCACTGTCTGCACTCCAGATACTTCCCAGGCGGCAGGCTGTGTGCTGGTCCCTTGCGATGACTTCACCAGCCTTTGAGTGGCTCCTTTTAAAGGCTCTTCAGTAAGTCCAAACATGAAGCAAACAAATGTTCCTTAATTTTGAGCAATTACTAGAGTGAAAACACCTTGACACTTGGAATTTAGTGAAATAAAATTACTACTCATTTTGAGGGGTTTTATCATGCTGCTTAGATGGGCAGTGAGTGATGCTGTGAATACTTTTTATTGTTATCCAATTTTTTGTTGTTATTGTTGTTTTGTTTTTGACTGGTAAGGGGATCGCAGCCCTTGGCTTGGTGTTGTCCACACCATGCTCAGCCAGTGAGCGCCCTGGCCATCCCTATATAGGATCTGAACCCGTGGCCTCAGCGATAACAGCACCGCACTCACCGAGTGAGCCACAGGGCCGGCCCTTGTTACCCAATTTTTAAAAATCAGCCTACAGGGGCCGGCCTGGCGGCGCTCCCGCTGAGGGTTCGGATCCCATATAGAGACCTGTCCGCTCACTGGTTGAGCGTGGTGCGGGCAGGACACCAAGGGTTGCGATCCTGTTACCGGTCACGAAAAAAGACAAAAAGGAAAAAAAAATCAGCCTACAGATAAAACAGAACAACTTAATAGTTAAACTGCAAATGATATAAAACTCAATGTGAAAGTGATTTTATAGCCAGCAACAATGTTATATGATTACATGGGGGAGCCAGTAGAAACTTTCTGAAGTTGATGAAGCAAGAAGTAGAGGTTCAACTATAATACATGAAGTTATAACCAGTAAAAACTAAAAATAACAAATCAGAATGAGTGGAGAAGGGAGAAATTAGGGTAAATTCAGTCTTTTATAATGATGATACATTATGATAAGGAATAATGAAGAAATACATGAGTACTATAGTAAACACTAGAAATATTAAAACAAATTACCCAAAGTTGTAATTTCTGGGAGTGAGGCTGAGGTTTGGGCTGGGATTAAGGAAGACATTTAAAAAGTTTTAAGTTCTTATTGGTATCAATGTCATACATGCCCACGGTTAAGAAGCCAAAAAATTCTAAGTTTGTTATGAAAATTGGCAAGCCATGGCCCCCTTTCCTTGATAGATCCTTTCCCAGGGACATTTACTTTTTGTGGATTATTATTTTGGTGTTTACCTCCATATCTCAAGATAACAATATTATATTGCTACTTCTTACATACCCCTTAGAGAATATAGGTGTCTGTCCCACTATCACACACATCCTTCCTGTTCCCCCAACTTCCCTGTGTAATCTCCCATATTGGTATCTTTTAAGATCCTTCTTTCAGATTAGTCTGATTCCTCAGTCTTCTGAGTTGGGTAGAGTATCTAGGGAGCTGAATTCTCAAATTGACTTTTAACCAATCCTTGTTTAGCCTGGCAAGGAGACTTTTTTAAAAAAAATCTTCTATGTGGTTTGAAGTTTTTAAAACAATGTCATATAATACTTTCATAATTGCAATGTTATTCATTAAAATATTATATCAAGTCCCACTTGTATAGTTTGTTTAATAATTATTTGAGTCTAGTAGTAGTGTTATCACTATTTACATTTCTGTCTCTTCACTCTAGAAATTTTTTTTGTTTGTTTCACTCTAGAAATGTTTTACAGCAATTTCAATTACCTGAGAACAAAAGCTTTGTTGTTTGGCAAAGTTTTTTTGACTTTACTGGAAGAGCTAATTTTATTTATTAGTTGGTAAAGAATGGTAGATTTTTTTTTGTATGCTTAACAGTAGTTTTTTTTGCATGTTTTTTTTTTTTTAAAGATGACTGGTAAAGGGGATCTTAACCCTTAATTTGGTGTTGTCAGCACCATGCTCAGCCAGTGAGCTAAGCGGCCATCCCCATATGGGATCCAAACCCGTGGCCTTAGTGTTACCAGCACCGCACTCTCCCAAGTGAGCCACAGGCCAGCCGTTTGCATGCTATGTTGACTGAATGGTTTTATAATCTTTTTTATAAACTCTTAGAATTCAAACTGGGGTAGCAGTAATATGAGTAGCTTTTTTGTATGTTGTGTTGACTGTAAATAGTTTTATAATCTTTCTTGTAACTCTTAGAATTCGAATGGGGGTGCCAGTAATATGACCCTCTTTCTGGAAAAGATTATGTTCATCATTTATAATCAGTAATCCTTAAATTTTATGAAACTTGACTACTTTGATTATATTGTGATATAGATGGATGTTATATGTGTGGAATGTATTTGTAGAAATGTTTCTAGATCAATATAATATGACAGCTTTTCTGTTGTGACCTTTAAGGATAAGCATGATTTGGAGTCTTACGATAGAAGTGCCAAAAGCTGATGGTTAAGGGCAGAAAACGTGTCTGTTCATGTTTTAGCTTATGCTTAGCGACAGGTAGAGGTGTAACTTTGAAAGCTCTGAGCTAATTGCACTTTCCAGTCACCAAAAGTTTTATGGTAAAATCTGTGTATAAGCATATGCAAAATTCGGCAACCTGTCTTACCGCTTAATCATGAATACTTGATTCACTTGTTAGGGCATTGCTCTAGTGGATCATCAGGATTGTAAAAGTGTTTAGAATACTGTTTTACACTGTGCTCAGAAGTTAGCTAATAGTTACAAGTGTTTTTTATTGTTTCCTTGCAACTCCAGTTTACAGGGAACCTTTTAATAACAAGAATCCCTTTAATACACCAAAACCATGCATTAAAATATATAGATAGCCTAATGGATTTGCATTGCTCATCTTTAATAAAATGGCTTTTACATTAGAATTGGGTTAGAAGTAAGTCTGTGTTGTAATATTTTTTTCAAGGCACAGTCTTCTAAAATAGTATTTTATAGTGTCGGTAATCTCATTTAGTTCTATGGATTTTTATCCATGTTGCACAGGAGCATCTACCAAAATTGCCCATGTGTACTTTGAAGAAAAGGCCAGAAGAGGAGGAGCTCCAGCTTTTGAAACTAGTATGGATGTGAAGCATATAACTCTGGGTTCTGAATTGCCTGGGTTTCAAAGGTTCTAGTTCAGCACTGCCTGAGAAGACGTGCTACAGAGAAGAACATGTTCATTTTTTACTTTGCAATTCAGTAGCCACATGTGGTTAATGTGACTAAAGAACTGAATATTTAATTTTAATTAACTTAAATTTAAATAGTCACATGTAGGTAATGGTGCCTGTATTAAGTAGTGCATTGTCTAGTCGTAGTTTAAAAACTGAGAGAAAACAAAAATATAGAAATGGCTGCATTGAACTGTATAGTACTTCTGACCCAAATTAGTTTACTTGGTAGACTTAAAGGATTTTCAGCCTTGGGCCGAGCCAAGCCTGTGGCGCACTCAGGAGAGTGCGGCGCTGGGAGCGCAATAGCGCTCCCACCGCAGGTTCAGATCCTACATAGGGATGACCAGTGCGCTCACTGCACTCACTGGCTGAGTGCGGTGCAGCCGGTCTCAAAAAGGACAAAAAAAAAAAAAAAAAAAAAAAGGATTTTCAGCCTTAATTCCCTTCTTCTACTGTAATATCATCATAGATTCAACTTCCTCATTTCTTTTAATTTTTATTGAATCAAAATTTATTATACATATTTTGGGGGTTCAACATTGAGATGTTGATCAAATCAATATTACTAGCATATATATTGTTACAAATCATTTTTGTTGTTTTTTAAAGATGACCGGTAAGGGGATCTTAACCCTTGACTTGGTGTTGTTAGCACCACGCTCAGCCAGTGAGCGAACCAGCCATCCCTATGTGGGATCCGAACCTGCGGCCTTGGTGTTATCAGCACCACACTCTCCCGAGTGAGCCACGGGCCGGCCCAAATCGTAATTCTTTATGCCCCTTGTTCAATCTCTCCCCATCCCCCTTTCCCTCTCCCTCCCCCCAATTACCCTAGATTTCTTCTCTCCTTCTGAAAGAATAATGGTTACTCTGTTGATTCCTTACCTAGTGATCTGTCCAATGCTGAGAGATATGATCAGTTGCCCCAATATTATCATAGAGCAGATGCTTCTGTCACTCTGGAATGACATCCTCTTTTCTTTATCTCTGCTGGTGACTTTCCTTGTGTCAATGTGTCAGTGCACTCCAGTGGCTGGTGGACCATCTGTGTGGGGGTTGTGGTGTCTAGCTGCTTTCACAGCAGCCATGGTTATTGTGGTGGCTGTGGTGGGCCACTCAACTTCCTCACATCTGATCCTTACTGCCTAACTTTTTTTTAAACACATTAGGACTGAGACTGTTTTGATGTCTCTGGTAGATGCCTGCCATCTTCACCTCACCTTTTTTTTTTTGTCTAACTCCAACTCTTCTCACCAATGAAAAAGGAATTTTATGTTGACATTGCCAAGTTTTTTTCCCATTTGAGAAACTCCTCTAAAACTTTTCTAAACTCACAGTTATTAAGGCAATTGTTCAATTTACCAACAAAACCCCTGTCTCCTAGGGTGTTTTCAAGTGACTCATTGGCTCTGTTACTCTCTAAGAATACTTAGAACTTTATTAGTATTTAAAAATTGTAACTTTACCTAAAAAGTATCAGACACAATTCCTTTTCAAAGAAGAAAGTACTTTTGCCAAAATTTCTTTCAATTTGAAATATAAAAAGTTTAGTACTTTAAAAAAGTTTTTCCCGAGTTTATAAGCTTCCATTCCCATGTAGCACAATTTATGCAGTCCGCCTCTTCAAAGTTTAGTTTTCCTAGCAAAGTCACCCAAATTTTAAGTCCTGTGATTTCACAGATAGTAGAGTACCTCTGCTGCTGATTCCTGTAATGGCCTAAAAAGAAGAAAGAAACACAACCTGTCTCAAAGAGCCAAGAGCTTTATAAGTTGTATTTCTGCATAAGGCATACACAGATAAGGTAATGTGTTAAAACATCATTATACTAAGCATCTCCTTTCTAAATTAGTGGAAATTTTGAATATTGTATGTATTTTGAAGGTTCCATCTTTAAAGACCATAGCACTTAATGATTTCACTACTGAGTCTTAGGGCCGTAGTGCCTAACTCAAATGATGTCCTCAAAGGATACTGAAGTGAGTTTAATTTTCCTTGCTTTGGTACTGATATACCCCCGAGCTGCTGAGCTATTATATAATTGCCCATCTTTGTTAGTAGTGTGGTGATTTCCCTTGGGTCAGTCTACTGTTAGGCTCCTGGTCTCCTTGTACAAAAGTGACCTAAATTACAATTATTTTTTTCTGCTTTTTCATAGTTGAGTGTCTTTGCTGTGACTTTATTCCATTCTAATCTTTGCAACCTCTTGCTATTAATAAACATCCACCTCATTTGGTCATTTCTGGTGTTAGTAGTCTCAGCTATAAATCTAATTTTATTTTTTATTTTTTCTGGTTTCTTCATCTGCCCATTCATCTAAAACATCAGGCTTTAATTTTATAACCAAAGATAAGCATCAATAATTAGTGGGGTTTTTTCCTTATGGTAGCAAATGGACCCATCTTTACGTTTTGTGCAGTCTTCCCTTTTTCAATTATTTTTCTTTGAATGCTCAGAGATTTGTTCTTAACTTTTAAAAAAAATATGTGGGAAGTGTTATTACTCTTGATCATTGGGACTTCTAGAAGCCTCAATTGCTAAATAGGCCTATAACTAGAAGGTGACATGATAAATTCTGACATTCCACAGAACAGAATATGTGATATTACACCCCCAGATTTATCCAAACTCAAAGTAATTCATCTCGGACTTTAAAATGTAGTTCTTAACATGAAATCTAGTATGTCAGAATTTAAATGGTTGGTCATATACTACCTACAATATAAATAGGATACAACTTTAAACCAGCATACGAGGGTACATCAAAAAGTTCATGGAAAGATTCATATTATCTTTGAAATGTTTTCACTACACCTGCTTTAAAAGACTTGAGTACTACGGTTAGAGTACAGCCTTATAACACCAAAGACGCAGGTTCATACCGGCCAGCTGTCAAAAAAAACGAAAAAAAAC
Organism: Galeopterus variegatus; assembly: GCF_000696425.1. Classification (NCBI taxonomy): domain Eukaryota; kingdom Metazoa; phylum Chordata; class Mammalia; order Dermoptera; family Cynocephalidae; genus Galeopterus; species Galeopterus variegatus. The sequence continues at coordinate 31,185 of NW_007733337.1, read as the reverse complement.
TTGAGTACTAGTTCTATTCAGTACAACAAAAGAACCAGTTGTCCTTTGTAGGCGGTAGTAATATGAGTTGATCTGCATTACCAAGAAACTATTGCAAGGAGATTGAAGGGAGACTTTTTTTTTCCCCAGTAAATTGTTACTGCATCAGAAAATGACAGGAGTCATGTCAGTAATTTCTTTTATTAGAAGAGAGGAAAGAGATACAGTATAGGTCATTCTATTTAGAGACATTTTTTAGTATTAGTCTCCTTGTGTTGCTGAGAAGAACTCAAATGTTCATCCTTTTCCTTTATCATTGGGCAGGAAAAAGTTACCAGGAAGAGCAGATTCTTAAATTATTTTATCCAATTTTAGGACATTCCTCCTGCTATAAGTAAAGAAACTGAGTCCCCTGCCCAAAGGAAAACCTTAATTTTCACAGTGAGCCATCTGTTTAACATGGAGGTGACCTTTCATTTTGTGTATTGATTTCAAGAGGGGCAAGATTTTCTCTTCCCTGGAAGACCATCCTAGTCTCTGCTTCGTAATACACTAAATGATTTTAGTAACTAGCAGTGCTTTTCCACCTGGCTCCCCTCCTCCATTTAGATTCATAGATTTTTGACTGCTTCTAAGAGTATTTTATCCCACACACAAGAAACCTAAGTTACAGTCACAAAACATTTTTGCATTCTTTAACATGTAAGTTTTTTTATCCTTTTGTGCGAGCTTCTTAGATGCTGAGAGTTATTAGGTTTAATTACTTTACTAACTTGTTCATTCAAAAAATATAGAAATCCTACTATGTGTCAGGTACTTTGCTTGGCACTAGAGGTCCAGTTGTAAGCAAACGTGATTGTTGCCTGTGGAACTTCTAGTCTACTTCATGGCACATTATCATCAGTCTATGAACATAGTCCCTTCTCTTGTTTTACTTAATTGTTGTTCATTCTTTCCCTTAAAACTCCATCCCCATTTCCCCTTAAGCATATACTCTGATATACACGTCCTTAGATATGTATTTGTCCTTGAAGATATGTGTGTTCATGTGTGTTTTTAATTTATGTTAATGTGTTATAGATCTCAGTTTGTTCCTTGCTTTTCTTAGCCAGGACTATATTTTTAAGCTCCAGCCATCAAAGTTATTGCTTCTGATTATGTAGTATTCCATTATCTGCATCCAACACATGTACTTACTCAATTCCCCAGGGATGGAATCTATGTTGCTTTTTATGCCCTGACACACATAATGCTGCAGTGAGTACCCTAGTATATGTTACCTTAGGGACCTGTGTAAGTCTTTGTCATGCTTACCCCAAGAGTGGGATTCTGGATCACTAGTAGGCAGAATGGCTTACCAAGCAGTTCACAAAGATTCCAGTTTTTTCTTTCTCATAAACACTTCATATTACTTCCCTTTTTTTTTTTTTTTTTTTTTTTTTTAGTTTTGAAGTACTATTTCTTAGATTTATCTGATAGTTGTTGAGGTTAAGACTTTCTTTGTTTACTTATTAGCCATGTGAATTTCTCTTTCTGTGAATTATCTATTTGTATTTTTTGCCAGTTTGTTCCCTTGAGTTACCTGGCGGGGGGTGGAGGGGGAGTTGTTCTGTTTTGTTTTGTTTTCTTGTTTTTGCTGAATTTCCTCATACTTTAAGTATTAACTCTTTGACAGTTTTGGATGATGAAATTGTCTTTCCCAGGGCATTTTTCACTGAATAGAAATCCTTTATTTGAATGAAGCTAAATCTTACAATGTTTTCCCAGCCCAATCTACTAAAGAATCTATCCTTTCCTACTGCACTGAGAAACCAGCTGTGTCATATTGTATTCCCATTTATATATGGGTTCATTTATGGTCCTTGTCCTCTGTTACTAGGTCTATTTGTTTCTGTGCCAGTACCAGTCCGTCTTTATTATTTTGACTTTGTATAATTTGTCTTAATATCTGGGAGGAAAAATTTCCAGCTATCCTACAAATACATACATACCTTTGTTCTTTCTTTTTCAAAATTACTTTAGCTCTCTATAGAATTTTATTTATTTATAACAATTTTATCAAGATATAATTTACATACCATAAAGCTCACCCATTTAAAATGCACAACTCAGTGTGTTTAATGTATTTACAGAGTTGTACAGGCACCACCCAAATCAATTTAGAACATTTTTATTACCCCCAAAAGAAACCCTTTAGCCATTACTCTCCAACGCTCCTGTCCCCCGCAGCCCTAGCTAACCACTAATCTAGTTTCTGCCTCTACTGATTTGCCTCTACTGGACATTTCATATAAATGAAACTATGCAATAAATGGTCTTTTGTGACTGACTTCTTTCACTTTGCATAATTTTTTCAATAGTTCATCCAAGTTGTAATATGCATCAATATTTCACTCCTTTTTATCACCTAATAGTATTCCAGTGTATGGATATACCACATTTTGTTTATCCATCTATCAGCTGGTGAACATTTGGATTGTTTCCACCTTTTAGCTATTAATAATGCTGCTGTGAACACTTGTGTACAAGTTTTTGTGTGGACATAGGTTTTCATTTCTCTTGGGACTAAAATTACTTGGTCAAGTGGTAACTCTGTTTAAGTCTTTGAGGAACTGTTTTGTTTTTGTTTGACTGTTTTCCTAAGTGGAGATGCCATTTTACTTCCCACCAGCACTGTATGAGGATTCTAGTTTTTTCATGTCCTAGCCAACCTTGATTATTATGTGTCTTTTTTATAATAGCCATCCTAGTGGCTACAAAGTGGTATCTAATGAACGATGTAGAGCATCTTTTCACATGCCTATTGGCCATTCCTTTTCTTTGCGGAAATGTCTGTTCACATCCTTTGCCCATGTGTTGATTGGGTTGCCTTTTTATTTTTGAATTGAAAGGGTTCTTTATATAGTTACAAGTCCCTCATTAGATATATCATTTACAAATATTTCCTCCCATTTGGTAGGTTGTCTTTTCACTGTCTTGATGGTGTCCTTTGAAGCACAAAAGTTTTTAATTTTGGAATCTCATTTATCTCTACTTTTTCTTTGTTACTTGTGCTCTCAGCATCATATCTAAGAAACCATTTTCTAATCCAAGGTTACAAAGACTTATGCCTGTATTTTCTTCTAAGAGTTTTATAGCTTAGATCTTACATTTAGTCTTTGACCCATTTTGAGGGGGTTTTTTTTGTCTATTTCGTGACCGGTAAGGGGATCGCAACCCTTGGTGTGGTGTCGCCTGCACCGCGCTCAGCCAGTGAGCTCACCGGCCATTCCTATATAGGATCCGAACCCGCAGCGGGAGCATCGCTGCGCTCCCAGCGCTGCTGCGAAACGGGGTCGGCCCTTGAGTTAATTTTTATATGAAATGTGAAGTAGGAATAAAATTTTGTTCTTTTGCATGTGGATATCATGCATCATTTGTTGAAAAGACTATTCTTTCCCCATTGAATTGTTTTCAAAAACTAACCATATATGTTAGTGGTTATTTCTGGATTCTCAGTTCTATTCCTTAGACATATTTGTCTATCCTTATGCCCATGCCATACTGTCTTAATTACTATTGCTTTGTAGTAAGTCTTGAAATCAGGAAGTGTGAGTCCTTTGGCTTAGTTTTTCTTTTGAAGATTGTTTTGGCTTTTCTGGGTCCCTTGAGTTTCAATACAAATTCTAAGTATTTTATTTTTCTTGATCATAAATGGAGGTTTTTTTCTTAGTTTCATTTTCTGGGTTTTCTATAAACCTTTTTTTATACTTTTATATAAATTTTATAATTTGAGTTCCTCAAAATTTTCTGCTGGAATTTTGATTGGAATACCTTGAACTTCTAATTTTGGGAGAGTTAATATTCTTAACACTGTTGTATCATTCTTACCCTTTTCTTAGATTCTTGTTTAAAATTTTTCTGATAAAAGCTTTTTACATTCTATTTTACATTAATTCCTACATAGTTTTTTGTTTTGGTTGTGATTTTTCTTGTGTAGTCCCTTAATGTGGCGAATTTGGCTTTACATTGGAAGATTTGTCATTTGTCTTTTAAGTTGATCACTTTGTATTTACATACACTTTATATATTGGTTATAATTTTTTTAAGTTTTCATGTGCATGTTTAAAGTGAAATGGACCTATAGTTTTCTCATATAGTCTTTACTGAGTTTTGGGATAAAGGGTGTAATAGCTTCAGAAAGTGATTGTTGGGCAATATTCTGTCTTTTCTGGAGTAACAACTATTCTTTGAAAGTACTTTGAGTGAAGGTGGTTTTTGATTTCCATCTGAGTTCTCACAATTGCTTACATATTTTAACCTTTCATTTCTTGTGCCAATTTTGTCCTTTTATATTACTCAAGAAATTTATGCATTTTATCAAGGTTATTGACACATAATATTCTTTTGTTTTTAAAAACTGTCTAGCTCTTTCCCCTTTTTCATTTAGTATTTTGTTTATTTGCTTATCTTTCTTGTAAGAGTATCCTTTCCACAAAATAGTCATTGAGTTCAGGCTCGAGTCATTCTGCTTCTCACCAGTTCCACAATTTACCAGCTATGTGACTTAAGCAAGTTGCATAACTACTGTGCATTTGTTTCCTCAGTTACAAAATGGATGTAATGATAGTCCTGTGCCAGAGGGTTGTTGAAAGGATTAAATTAGCTAATATATGAGAAGTGTTTAAAATAGTCCCTGACACTTAATAAATACTCAGTATTTATTAAGCTATATGCTATTTGTAATAGTGGATGCCTTTTCTAAAAATCAGCTTTTGGTTTTCTATTGCTTTTTGTTCTGTTTTGTTGATGTCTGCCCTTAAGTTTGTTTTTTCTTGTTTCTTTGTGTTTACTCTCTCTGGACACTTTATTAAAAGCTAGACATTTGTAATTAATAACCATAATTACTTTAGATGTAGCCTATGAACTATCATTTTTCTGGTGGTTATATATGACTTTTTTTTTTTTTTTTTTTTTTAAATATAAAGAAGATGACCAGTAAGGGGACCTTAATCCTTGACTTGGTGTTATCAGCACCACACTCTCCCAAGTGAGCCATGGGCCAGCCCTATATATGACTTATTAAGAGTTATATATCTCTTCCTCTTTTTTTTTTTTTTTTAACTTTTTATAAATCCTTGTTTTATCTAGTTAAAAAAAATTTTCTGTTACTTCTGATGTAAATTGTTCAATTTGGTTTTTTGTTCTTTTTGGTTTTGGGGGTTTGGCGGGGGGGTTTGGCAGTGGGCCAGTAAGAGGGATTGAACCCTGGACCTTGCCAAATGTGTTATCTTTTTTCCCCCTAGGATTATTCACTGCCTTGTCTGTTCAAGAAATGAACAGACATTTCTTTTGGCCAAGAAATGACTAGTAAATAATATTTTTATTCATATGAATTTTATAAGAACAAGTTGGACTTAAAATTATCTAAATTTAGCAAGCTTTTTCAGTGAATTTTTCATCAAGAATAAGATGTTTTCCCTCAATAACTTGTTTAGATCTTACTAAAGTTCATTGGCTTTGTTTATACTTCTTATTGTGAAGTTTTTCAAGCGTTCAGAAAAGGAGAAAATAACTTTTTTAAGTAGGTCTGTGTGGCTGCCCTATACCAAGCCTGCGATTAGGAAAACAGTAGTTCATGAGTTGTTGTCATTAAGTGGCTCCCAGTTACCTGGCTTTGGGGCAGTGGAGGTGGGAATCATTTCTTTGGCCACCATTAAGAAGATGAGGTTGTCTTTCATGAGACTACGCCCTGGCTTTGCAGCTTTACTCCTTTCTGCTTCATTGCTTCAGTGTTCATCCCTGGAAGCATCTCTGTAGCATTATATATATGTTTAGTCAGCCAGGTTTATTTCCAAACTAGTTCATCATAGTGTATAAAAGTTAAAGAGGTAAATTATAGGACCATATCTAGCTATAACAGTTTACTTAGTAATAAGCTTTTAATAGGCTGTTTTGGGTCAGCAGTTGACAGATGACATGTGAAGTAACTGGGGATGAGAAATAACCACAGGCAGATTATTCAACAGACACCGTTGATGTACCTTCTTCTTATCTTCTTTCTCCAGGTCATCTTCTCCTCTGGCCCAGACTCTTTGAACTCCCTTCACTGCCATCATCTTCACCAGGTTCTTTATCACTTATTCTTTGCTTGCTATGCCCTGTGCGTGCCCTCAGAATCATTCTTGTCCAATACTTCATGGAGCCACTTAGAGTTAGCACTAGAGGTGACACCTACATGTCATTTCTGTTTTATCTAATTCTTGTTCCAACCAGACTAAAACATTAACTTATTCAGCTACTTTATTTTGAAGGCTGAATGGAAATACAAGAGTACTTCCGGAAGTCTATGAAAAAATGGAATTAAAAGATAATAGAAATCCTTCCGTGAACTTTTTGAAGACTCCTCATAAAGGTAGAATAACAAAAGTGTTTTCAAATAGCTAAGACATTTTTCTACCTTTCCCTTACTTTTTTTTTTTTTTTTGGCACTGGCTGGTACAGGGATACAAACCCTTGACCTTCGTTCCATATCTTTTGAAGCCTTTTATGTCATACCTACCTTTGTTCTCCCTCTGTGCTGTTTTTGCTGCATTTTTCTACTTAATTAGTTTACCCTGGGAAATTAACACATCTGTATTGAGCATTATAGGATATATTTCAATTCAGTAGTGAGTGAAAGGGTATTCCTTTCTTTCCAGATATTCTCAACTGTTTAGTCAGTCCCCTTAGGTGGTTCTTTCCCATTTTTGGTATAATGTTATATATTTTTTTCCTATTCTTGTATCTACATTATTTGGAGAAAATTGAGTGCCACCAAATTCTTGGGTGTTTGTTTTGAATGCCTTCTGTCTGGAGCTGGGCAGTAGTCTGCTTCTGTTAAAAAGATAGGAGTTTGATGGGCCGGCCCGGTGGCGCACTTGGTGGAGTGTGGCGCTTGGGAGTGCAGCTGCGCTCCCGCCGAGGGTTCGGATCCCATATAGAGACCGGTCCGCTCACTGGTTGAGCGCAGTGCGGGCGCAGCACTGAGGGTTGCGATCCTGTTGCCGGTCACAAAAAAAGACAAAAAAAAAGATAGGAGTTTGAGAAAGGACAAGATAGAAGGAAATGTTGGTGGAGCAAACAAGTATTACTTTTTTTTGGTCCCTGGGTTAATATGAGGTGGATACTTCTAAAAATATTAATGAAAAAAGGTATAGGAGAAAGTGGACTGTTCTTGAATATGCCAACTGTATGGTTGTCCCTTTATTATATGCTTTTACTACATCATCATATTTGATCTTCACAATTCAGTGTAGGTATTTTCCTCACTTATAAAGAAAATGAGGTTCAAAGAAGTAAATAATTAGCTAGTAAGTGGTAGGTTGAGAATTTTACCTTTAGCAGATTTTAGCACCCTTTTTTCTAATAAACTTTATATTATAGCCCTTTTAGTTTGGGCAATAATTGCATGCATGCACACATACGCACATTTCTATGTTTTATAGGTTATTCCTTGACATTGTGGCTAGAATGATAGTCTTCTGAGACAAACTAAGTCTTGAGGCAGTGTGTCCCAGTAAAGATGATGACTGAGCCTGTGGTCAAATCCTAACTCCACCACTGCTTCACCCTGTGCAAGTTTCTTTTCCCAGACCAACTTAGAGGGTTGTTTTGAGGATTAAACAAGGTAATACACATAGAGCACTTAGCACAATGCCTGACAAGTAGTATGTGCTTCATAAATGCTATTATTATTACTTTATCATGGTAAATTCCTCACTTCTTCTTGAGGTTCTAAGAATTTCACTGAGTTACACAGAAATTACAAACTACTCTAAGGATGTTTCATACCTTCTTTATTGTTATTTGTGGAGAAACAATAAATACTATCTCTATTTTTTCACATTTTTGCTAAATGAGAAAATCACTACTATTTGAGACATGTCATATAATATTTTAGTCTATCTACTTAATGGTCAGAAATATTTGCCTCACCCCAGGATGTGAAGTATTTCAAGAAAGATGCCAAAAATCTTTTGAGGAAAGGATACTTGAAATAATAGTAATAGACATTGACCACCAATAAAATTTAGCTGTGTTTTTGTTTTAATCTTCTATTTTATGAGAATGTAGAATCCACATTCAGTTACTAAAACATTTGCTATCTCTTTTTCTTTTCCAGAAGATGAATAATCTTTCATTTAGTGAGCTATGTTGCCTCTTCTGCTGCCCACCTTGTCCAGGGAAAATTGCTTCAAAATTAGCATTTTTGCCACCTGATCCAACTTACACACTGATGTGTGATGAAAGTGGAAGCCGCTGGACTTTACATCTGTCAGAACGAGCAGACTGGCAGTACTCTTCTAGAGAAAAAGATGCTATTGAGTGTTTCATGACTAGAACCAGTAAAGGCAACAGAATTGCCTGTATGTTTGTGCGTTGCTCACCCAATGCCAAATACACTTTACTCTTCTCACATGGAAATGCTGTTGATCTTGGTCAGATGAGCAGCTTTTATATAGGACTGGGATCACGGATTAATTGTAATATATTCTCATATGATTATTCTGGATACGGTGCAAGTTCTGGGAAACCAACAGAGAAGAACTTGTATGCAGACATTGAAGCTGCTTGGCTTGCTCTTAGGACAAGGTAAATTGTGATTGGAAATTATTTTTCAGACTTGTAGTGATTAACCTGCATAAGAATAGAATAAAAGCTGTTTTTATCACACATCTTGAACTGCTATATAGATTATATTTACCAATATGTACCTATGAATTGTTAAACTTTTGGACTGCAATTTTAAATTTCATATATTTGCAAAGGAAATTTTTATAAGACTGTTCAGGTTTATGTGTCTATGTTAATGTGTGTCTGTATGATTTTTTATAAAATGACAAGCGTTTGGTTTTACAAATTTCTTATTGGGGTGTGATATAAAAATGTTTTTTTCAAAGTTGCAGTGTTTCAAGGGAATAAGAGAAAACAGTGATTTAGCTAATCATTCTCTTGATCTGTCATTAACAGTGTAAGAGGCTGGTTTGCTTTTTAGTAAAGTCCTAACTAAGCCAGAGCTTGTATTATTTTATTTAATTATCTCTTGGAAGGTGCTAATTAAAGATATCATTTTGGACCATTTTTAAAGAATTCATTCTGTAAAAGTGAGATTTTACTTTACATTCTGGATTCCTAAAATCTGGACAGATGATTTCAAGTATTAAAAAAAAAGAAAAGTAATGTTATGATAAATTGCTTAAGAAAATTTTCTAACTATGTCAGTTATTCTTTGATTTCAACAGAGAATATATTTGGGGGAGCTAAAAATTGCATTAGTCCTTTCCAGTCGCCAGGATACTTATAAATCTTTTTTTTTTTTTTTTTAATCACAATTTTGTAGACTATTTTCTCATCAGTCAAGTTAGTGTACAATAAATAAAAAGATATCTTTGTATAAGCCATTCCTCATATTAATACATTGATAAGCTGCCTGAGTATTTTAAACTGAAGCTAGAGGACATAAAGAAAACTCAGTGTTTCTAATTTAATGATAAGTATTAATGGTTTCAATTAGTCAAGGAGAAGAACCCCCTCCATTTTATTAATGGGCATAAATCATTTCCCACTCCAAGAAATATAATAAAGTTATGCTCTCATAGCAAAGTTCTATGTAAAAGAGGATTCTTAGATCAGTTGAAATAACATGAAGACATGAATTTGAAAAGTAAGAAAAATATAGATGGAAAGTGGTAGGAGGATGGTGTAGATCAAAGTCTTTTTTTTTTTTTTTTTTTTTTTTTTTTTTTTTTT
>NW_007733337.1:4475-21050 GCF_000696425.1 Galeopterus variegatus | reverse complement strand
CAGTGTTGCCCCTGTACCGGACCAGGGACCGGCAACGGGATTGCAACCCTCGGTGCTGCTCCCGCGCCTCGCTCAGCCAGTGAGCGGGAACCGGTCTGTATGTGGGATCCGAACCCTCGGGCGGGAGCGCCGCCGCGCTTCCCAAGCGGCGCACTTATCCAGTGCGCCACCGGGCCGGCCCATAGATCAAAGTCTTTTTCAGGTGTATTGATATCAGTTCTATCAGGCCTTTAAAAAAAGAACGAAAAAAAAAAGAATACCTACTTATCAGAGTAATCCAGTTGAACTTAGTATGAGAACTACCGAAAGTATTATAAAATAATAGCTTTATTGAGATATAATTCAAGTACTATGTTCATACTTTTAAAATATAACTTCCATGGAATAGTATGGTTTTAAAGGGTGCTAAGTTAAAACAGATAGCCTTCATTATTGATGCTTCTAAGTAACACAGAAGGATAACTTTATTCAAACAAAACATATTAGTATCCCGTTCAGTGTGCTATGTCTATGTTTTTTTAAAAAGGTCCCTTCTAAGTAGTCAGCTTTACTATTTTTTTTTACCTTGTCATATACCAATTTAAAGGAATCTTCTAAAATGACTCCCAGTCTTGATAAATTAATCTTTTTTATAACACATTTGATAACCAGTATTAATGAGGAACAAAAGCAGAATATATAAACTTCTAAATAACCCCACATAACTATTTTAGCATTTGTATTTTAGGATCTTAGACTTATATTTTCTCTTATGTTGACCCATAAATACATTTGGAAGAGTTAGTAAGTGTAGGTAGTCTTGGGAAATTTATTTAACTTCTCTGAGCCTTTGTTTAATGAAGAGGTTGAGTAAATGATCTTCAAGATCCTCTCTTGTTCTGGAGTTCTGTTATCTACAAAAATATGTGTAATTAGAACTACCTGATAAATATAAAAAGTTAAGACTTAAGTAACTAGGAAGGGGAAAATAAATGATGAACTTAAATTATTATTATTTGAATGATCTCCTTTTCAGGAAAATTGGATATCTCTAATAACCCCAGTTTTTGACTTTCTGATGAACCAACAGAAAATAAGTGCCTGATAGTCACTCCGCAGCCTTCTCTCACAGTCTTTGAGCTCTTTGTCTGTGTGCTGTATTGGCAAAAGCACTGGAGTGGGAGTCAGTATACCTGGGTTCTAATTATAGGTCTGTCACTAACTCACTGTGAGTCTGAACATCTGCTTATTAAGCAGCTGGACTGCATTAGATGGTCTCTGAAGCCCTTTCTAACTCTGAAATTGTATTATGTTGATTCCCCTGCTTAACTGGCAGCTGCCCCTGCTACTCTGTCTAGAGCCTTGCCATTTCTAGCTTTAGCCCAAATCCCAGAGTTGCCACCAATAGTGCTGCTATTCTGCTGACAGCGATATGCAGCCTCAAGCGTTGTGATGCTGCAAATGTTCATTCTCCTAATTTCTTCATTCCTGTGAAGTATAAACAACTAGGATTGTTGTAAAGAAAAAAGCTTTTCTTGGTTTACCCACATTTAGAGTCGGTCTGGAGTACATGGAACCCCACCTCTGGGTCATATCCAAATGCTTGTCTAGGGTTGATTGGAAGAAATTACAGGAAGGTGTGTCACTGCTTGGATAGTTGAAATAGTCTTGTGCCTCTAGAAGTGAACACATAGACAGTTTGCCTTGCTCTTTTCTGGTGAATGTTCAGATTCTCAGAAAGCTCTCTTACCTTTCCAAAAGACTAGAAGCTGTTGTGCAAATGACACTTATCTGCCAGAAGTAGCTGCCGTCTGCCTTCTACATGGAAAGGCATACTTAATGTTAGTGTAATCCTTAATCCCACATTCATTAGCTCCTGTAGCACCTCACTTACATTTGCTGTAGTTTATACTTGGGATAATTATACTGTAGACAAGTAACAGTTCCTAGAACTTAGTAGGTACCCAGTAAATATTTATTGAGTCTGTAGCAGTTTTAAAGGGTGTAAAACTGTACTCTTGAGATGTTAGCATGAAGTTTATTCATAATTAACTGAGTCATACAGTGTTTGGAATTCTTATTTATCTGTTCATCTTTTTTTTATTTTTGGAGGTGGGGGACAGCTGGCCAGTATAGGGATGGAACCCTGGGCCTTATCCATTCATCTTTTCAAACAGTAGTCCGTTTCTATGACTAAAGAAAGGCAAATTTCAAGAAAAGTAGTAATTTGCTTTTGACTAAAACTGTACATATTTTATTCATTCTGTACAGAAACTATAGCATTTCATCAGTATGACCAATTTCAGGAAATAAAGTGAGCCACTCTTGATGTCTGGAGAAATAACGAACTTTTGTTACATTGAATGGAAAATAAATGTTATATATTCATTCAACACAGTCCATTAAAATACTAGTGATATAATGTGTTCCAAAATTAGTCAACAGTGTGCTAGGCTGTGAATTACTATTGCATGATAAACGATTTGATAAATGCATTTCTTAAGATTGAAAGCTTACATCACTTCAGCAATTATTTTTCAAAAACATTCAATTTGAAACAGGTGAAATAAGCTGAGAATACAGATCTTATTGTAGCATTAAAAATGATGGTGATGACTAAGAAACTTAAATTTTAAGTATAAATTAGTTGACATCTTATTCCAAGTCATTCTAAGAACAAATCCTTAGGAGTGATGGAACACTTCATACCAGTTAAACTTTTTTTTTTTTTAACTTTTGAACTTTGTAGGTATGGCATTCGCCCTGAAAATGTGATTATATATGGCCAAAGTATAGGGACTGTACCATCTGTGGATCTTGCTGCTCGATATGAGAGTGCTGCTGTTATTCTTCATTCTCCTTTGACCTCAGGAATGCGAGTTGCTTTTCCTGATACCAAGAAGACCTACTGCTTTGATGCATTCCCAAAGTAAGTAGCAATATTCAAATTAGATTAATATCAAGAAACTAGGGAATTTTGTTTCTGTCACTTAAAGTATTCATGACTCAAGGGCTGGCTGGTTAGCTCACTTGGGAGAGCATGGTGTTGATAATACCAAAGTCAAGGGTTTGATCCCCTTACTGGCCTACCACCAAAACAAAAACAAAAAAATTAAAGTATTTATGACACAGTTCACTTGGCCATGAACTTCTTTGGTACATATATTAGCACACAGAAATTGTGAAATACTAATTTATGAAGAGGGTGTTAGAGCGATAGTAATCCATATGAAAGGTGCTATGACTCCCAGGTTTAAGCCTTGAGCTGCTAATGGGTGATGGGTGCTGTTCAGTGGGTTCACACAATATTGGAGGAGAGGAACAAGTAGAGGGGGAAATGAGTGAATGACATCTAATTTAGAAAAGAAGTGAATTGCAAAAAAGTCAAGTCTTAAATGAACTAGAGTAAGTATTGCCACCACAAAGTCTGCAAATGCATAGTATTAGATGGATTTGAAAGAAAGGTAGCTAGTTCTTCATGTTTCTCAAGACAGTGGAGAAAAAATTGATAGCCTGCTTTTATCAAAGTTAAGAAGGCAGAAAGAAGCTGGCAACTTTCAATCTTCTTTCCTTTCAGCAATTGGTGATGATACAAAGGATTTTTTTTGTGAATGACAAATGGGCCAAAGACCAAGTCATCATTTGGTTCTCTATAAGAATAGCAAGGCTCATTTCAAAACAAATTTTTTAGCCAGTAAGGGATCACTTTAGTGGGGAAGCTAGAGCAGACTGTGGGAAGTTTTTGGTTTTTAAGTTTTTATTTTGTTTTGGTTTTAGATAATGGTAGGTATATGCATTATACTGCTTCTATCCAGCCAAATGATTGAATTGGTAGGGAAGTATTTGAGGTGATACTACTGCCAACTTACATCCCTGTCTAGCTCCCTCTTTCATCTGACATACCAGAAGAGCCGCACTAACAATAAACTATTTGAAGAATATTATACTTTTTTTGTTGTTTTGGGGTTTTTGTTTTGTTTTATCATTATACAATGTAATTGATTTTCATGGTCCTTTACGAGTTCCTCCCTTTCCCTCCTCCCTCTCCCACTTTCCCACCCCCACCAGTCTCAGTTCATTTTTTTTTTAAGTTTTAATTCCTCTACTATTGAACATCTTTTGGATAGCAAATATATTAGTCTGTTTCTGCTGCTTCTAACAAAGTACCTGAAACTGAGTGATTTATAAAGAAAAATGACATTTATTGCTTACAGTTACTGAGGCTGGGAAGTCCAAAGTACATCTGGTGGTGGTGACAATGACCCAGGGGGTCTCACATTGCAAGATGGTTGAAGCAGAGAGAGACAAACTCTCCTATTCTTTTAAAGCCCTCAGAACCACACCCCTGACCACCATTTTAATCCATTCACTACAGCACAGTCCTACAATCCAATCACCTCTTCAAGGCTCCACCTTTTAATCACCATAATAGCATTTCCCACCCTCTTAACAGTCACAGTGGGGGCTAAGTTTCTAATACGTAAAACTTGGGGGACACAGTTCAAGCTTCGTGAGTTTGGGAGGGACATAACTCAATCCACTACAACAAGTATTTTTTCTTACCAAATTCAGCCTCAAATTATTTCATTGATGATTTTCCCATTTTCAAGATTTTATTCCCATTTTAGTTATAATGTCTTATCTCTCTTTCCAAGGATTTTTTAAAAGAGTTGTTTGTTGGTAGGGTTTCTTCTCTGTCTTCCTGTCTCCTCTAAGCTACCTTTTTGAAATTATTTATTTTGATCTCTCTCTCATATTTGAAGTACTCTCCTCTGGTGTCTGATAATTCTCGGTTGTCTGCCGATGTGTAGGAGTGAGAGACTAAAGAGCTGATCTGATATAATCTCCAAAGAAGGCTTTTTCTAAAACTCCACCTTGGAGAGTGAAGGCCTGGCTGCCAGCACTCTAGGAGCCAAGCAGGGAAATGGGTTCACAGCAGTCATATTTCCTTGGTGTCTATAGTAGCTCTGCCCTAAACTCTGTCTGGCAGAGCCCTAGTTCACAGACCCCTCCAGTCTTGAGAGAGAGCAGCTACCCAGCTGCATAAAGAGGAGAAGGGACCTGGGGAAGAAGGGGCTAACTTTTTTTTTTTTTTTTTAAAGATGACCCGTAAGGGGATCTTAACCCTTGACTTGGTTTTGTCAGCACCACGCTCAGCCAGTGAGCTAACCGGCCATCCCTATATGGGATCCGAACCGTGGCCTTGGTGTTATCAGCACCGTGCTCTCCCGAGTGAGCCACGGGCCAGCCCCGGGCTAACTATTTCTTAAACAGACTTCAAACGAATCCTATTTCATGCACCCATCTTCATTCCCATGGCAATTCCTTTGCTTCCTAGGGTTTTCTTTGGTATAAATTGGATTGTTTCTTCCCTTTACCACCTTCTATCTGATTAAAGTTGGGTTTTCTCCTATCCTTTTTTTGTCTGCTTGTTTTTCGGCAGCTGGATGGTAAGGGGATCCGAACTCTTGACCTTGGTGTTACCAGCACCGCGCTCTGTAGTGAGCTAACGGGCCAGCCCTCTTCCATCCTGTTAATCAGTTGTCTCACACATTCATCTGCTTTCCAGCTCCAAAAGTTTGTTATATTTTATTACATTATCCCTGTTTTTATGAGTTTATTCAAACAAGAACAAAAAACAAAACATTTTGCTGTCATTTTAGTAGAAGATTAGGAAGAAGAAGGAATAAAACAAGTATAGAAAGTGATGAAGTTTGAAATGGTCCTTAGTTTCCTCCTCCCCTTGAAACCTAACTTTCTCTGCTAAAAACCAACACTGTAGAAAAGCACACTAAGGGTGACAATACCATTGAATGCAAAACACAAGTGCATAAAGGTAACTTTCTTGGAATCTTCTGCTAAAGAAAATCAGACTGCTGTTGATGTTTTTAGATGAATAATTTTGGAGGCAGAAAAAATTGATGGGGCAGCTTCACAAAGTCTTCGTGCTCAGTGGTATAATTCTGTTGCAAAACCTGAGGACACTGGGAATCTGTTCTACCTGAAGCAGCAAACTGCCCATTATCCTTTAAGATAAACTATGCTGCTTTTTTCTTTTTTTTAACCTGAAAGATCACGTTTGAGTCAGAAGCGTTTTTTTCATCTCCACCCTATCAGATTATATTAAACTCTTGACTCTGTCCAGATGAGTTCAGTCACTTATATTTTCAAATTTTAAGCAATCATATTTTCACTTTATATGTTGTATTTCTTAATATTATGGCCAAGAATTTTATCAGCATTAGTTTTTCAGTATATCTTATTGTTTAAGTAATGTAATCATCAAAATGGCACATATTGTTACACTACTGTTAACTAGGTTCAGTGTTTATTTCACTGTGTTAAATGTATACTTGTAAATAAAATAGCTGCAAACCTGAAATATCTTCCTCAGATGATCTGAAGTTAGGGAGTATGTAAAAGGCAACTTTTAAATCTTATTCAAAATCCAAAAAACATCTATCCCTTCTGAACTGATTTATGTAGTTCTGCTGTTTGAATTATCTGTCTGATACAACACAAGAAAATTTGTTTTATGTTCCTTCGCATAGTTAATTTATTGACTTTTTTCCCCCTTCCTCTTTCCCTACAGCATTGACAAAATCTCTAAAATAACCTCTCCGGTATTAATAATTCATGGGACTGAAGATGAAGTCATTGACTTTTCACATGGCCTCGCGTTGTTTGAGCGTTGCCAAAGACCTGTGGAGCCTCTGTGGGTTGAAGGAGCAGGTCACAATGATGTGGAACTTTATGGACAATACCTTGAAAGGTTGAAACAGTTTGTGTCACAGGAACTGGTAAATTTGTAAAATTCTGTAAATTTGCATACTGGGTCTTTTCTTGATGAACTGCACTCTTTGGCAAATAACATAAAACCTGAAGGTTTTGTTTGCAAATCATGTCAGTTGCCTTCATAAATGTACAGGTAATGATTTGTTAACAGACTTAATGAGGGTTTAAATTACCAGAACTAGAAACTGGAAGTTACAGTATCATGCAGTCAGGCTGTATAATTTATATTTTTTCTGTGAATTTTTTTTAAAACATCAAGATGAGTACTGTATGAAATTTTGATTCTATAAAATCAAATGCTGTGAAAGTATTGCCAAATGCTTTTGCATATCAGAAACAAATTTATAAATATTTTTAAAACATCTCAGTGTACTAAATCTTATCCCGGTATACAAATGTAATATTCTTTTCCAAAACAGCTGTATATCTAAAGAAATTAAGTACTCATAAACTGTAAAAAAAAACAATAAACTGTAAAAAAAAAAAAAGAAAGAAAAGAAAACATGTAAGTTCACTAGAGTTGACCTAAACCCTGTTGTATAGGGATAGAGGTTTAAACGGTCATTTTATTGTAAAATACATGGAATTTTCTGTATTCTCTGGTTACCATACATTTATCTTTACAAAAAAAAATGATGTAAGTCTTAATTTTTATGCCATCTGTTAATTTACGAATAAGTTACCTTGTAAAAGAAGTCAAGATAACACTGGATTTTGGCTAGTTTTGAGTTATACGGTTGGCACTGTGAGGCAACTACTTAAAATTTTCATTTTGGTCATTTGAAAGGCATTTAGAGCTTCAAAAATGATTTTGTATGCAATGTTTTAAATTTTGATAAATCTCATAGAATTGCAGTGCTCTTCATTATATGAAAACCTGAAAGTCCATTAGTTCTTCAAGACCACAAACTGACTGGCTATTTGGTCCCTTTTCACTTTGACTATTTTTAAGAATAGGACCTGTTTTAGATTACTATCTGAGAATTTCACAGATCTGCTTCTGGATACAGGAGATAAGAAAACATTAAATTCATAACTTTTTATATTAACCAATATAGTAAAAAAAATAAAGCTCACACACACAAAAACTAAGTTGCCTTTCCTTGAATGAATCCTGCCTGAATAAAACAATGAAAGAAAAAAAATAAAATTAACGGTATGTAGTCCAATTTGTAAATGAATGAATATTGAAATAATACACACTGTGGATATATTTTAAGGCCTTATGTAGTTTTAATTGTTCTGCTTGTTCTGTGGTTATGTCTAAGACTATAGTATATGATTCTCTTCAAAGTATATCAAGTATTGTGAATGCTTTGGTTCAAGATGTCAAACTAACAGTAAAACAACAAATATTTCACTCAGCTGTGCTTATTTGCCTTCTTCCACACTCCCCACCCCACTAGAAAGAGTGAAAAAAAGGTACCATTCATTTTTATAGGACAAAGTTTAAAGTTTTCTAAATTTTATAATCACTTTTGGAGAGGTGGTTTTTTCCCTCAAGATTGTCTTGTAACCTATACAGTTCCTTCTTTGTATGAAATACAAACCAAGGTTTAACTGAATGTTTATTACCTGGGAACATCTAAATACTGATCATACTAATCCAGTATATGTTCATTCGTTCAACAAATATATACTGAATGTCTAAATTATGCAAAACCCTATGCTAGGTAAAGACTAACGTAGAGCTGTCCTCATAGACTTCACAGGGTAGCTGAGTAGGCAGACACCTCATTGCACAAATATTAGTATTTTGATAAAAGCTGAAGGAGATTTGTAGGATATTGTAACAGGTGAAAGGTACTGTTGGGGGAGGGGAGCATGGGCAGGGGGCAAGGAAGAGTTCCATGAAGAAGTGGGGTTTGAACTTAGATTTGAAGTATAAGAATTAACCTAGATCTGGGTGACCCAGAGGAAGCATTCCTGGCTGAGGGGAGCAAAACATGGAAGCCTAGAGGAAGGAAGGTGCATTTAAAATGTAAGACGACTAATCACAGGTCATGAGGAAAGGATGGCATAGATGGTTGAGGCTGACATGGGCTAATTATGATCACAATATTAGATGGCTAATTATGATCACAATATTAGATGGTTTCATGGACCCCGATCTTTATCCTAGAAACAACAGAAAGCCATTGATACAAATATGCAACTGTGTTTGTCCAGAGTATATAGATGACAAAATCTGGAGATTTTAGATTGCTAGAAATAACATAAGCCAACTGTTTAGTAACTGATCAAATCTTAAGGGTGCTGAAAAATCTTGGGAATCAAGGGGAAATGATCTCAGTATACAAAGTGCTGGTCAAACAACATATGCAATATTAATTTCATTTTAGGATGCAGTGAAAGGATGATTTACAAATTAGAGCAAATTCTGAGGTGTTTTATCAAGTTAGAAAGGGTCCCATAAACAAATCCAAAGATTAGCTGAAGGATGTGACTAAAGAACTAAGTGAAAATGACACAGAGCTCTGTAAGAAATTTATGGTTATTTGTCTATCAAGAAAACGGATTGCTTTCTAACAATTTAATGAGTATCTTACCACTAGAGCAGCAGAAGCTGCATGACATCTGTCATAGGTGCCACAAAAGAAATTCCAGATTTATCATTGAGTGGTAAGAGTTCTTTATATATACTGGATGCAAGGTTTGTTTTTTGGTATTTTTTGTTTTTTTTTTCAGCAGGGAGCAGCTGGCAGGTACTGGGATCCAAACTTGCCCCTGGTGTTATCAGCACCATGCTCTAACCATGCCAGCCCAGAAATTCCAGATTTAAATGGGAAGTTAAATTAGAAGAATTGCGAGTGTGGTCCCTTTAAGATTTTATATTACTAAACCTTAAAGATGTACTGGGAAAAATTTTTTTAATGATTTTATATTCCGTTCAGATTTCTCCTACTTCTCAGAGCATCGTTTGCCCAATCGCTTTTAGAAGATAGTGTAGGCCCGAGCCCGTGGCACACTCGGGAGAGGGTGGCGCTGGGAGCACACAGCGCTCCCGCCGCGGGTTTGGACCCTATATAGGGATGGCTGGGGCACTCACTGGCTGAGTGCGGTGCAGCCTGTCTCAAAAAGGACCCAAAAAAAAAAAAAAAAGTGTATAGAATTGGCAGATCTGGGCTCAGCTGACACCAATTAGATGTGTGACCTTGAGCAAATCACTTCTTACGAAGTTTCCTCACTAGAAATGAAGAGTTGGAACTGATTTAATAATATCCCTTATATTTCTAATATGAAAATCTCTCAGCCCTGCTCACGTGTAATGGTTCATGTTAATTTTTAATTTTAGCCTTGGCTGGAATAGTCCTAGATAGCTTGTTTTGATATTTGCCTTTTGTGCATAACATGGTACGATTTGGATAGTAACGCTAATTGTTGGAAAGTGGTCAGCTGTATACATACCTCCTGCCGTTATCCTGCAAGTACAAAAAGCACAATGGTAGATAAAAGTTTCATAAATTGATTTATTATCTTCACACTTTTCTAGACTTCTGACTTTTGCAAATCTACCGTCCTAAGAATATATATCTAACAGAATTTTTTTATGATTTCTATAATTATATTGGTATTCAGGAGAGTGATAAATGAAAATGAATTTTAGAAATTGTAAAGTTGCCTTTCGGCCGGAACCGCCATCTTCCAGTAATTCGCCAAAATGACGAACACAAAGGGAAAGAGGAGAGGCACCCGATATATGTTTTCTAGGCCTTTTAGAAAACATGGAGTTGTTCCTTTGACCACATACATGCGAATCTACAAGAAGGTGATGTTGTAGACATCAAGGGAATGGGAACTGTTCAAAAAAGAATGCCCCACAAATGTTACTTTTAAAACTGGAAGAGTCTACAATGTTACCCAGCATGCTGTTGGCATTGTAAACAAACAGGTTAAGGGCAAGATTCTTGCCAAGAGAATTAATGTGTGTATTGAGCATATTAAGCACTCTAAAAGCCGAGACAGTTTCCTCAAACGCTTGAAGGAAAATGATCAGAAAAAGAAGGAAGCAAAAGAGAAAGGAACCTGGGTTCAACTGAAGCGCCAGCCTGCTCCACCCAGAGAAGCACACTTTGTGAGAACCAATGGCAAGGAGCCTGAGCTGTTGGAACCTATTCCCTATGAATTCATGGCATAATGGATGTAAAAATATATATAAAATAAAAGGCCAAGACCGCCGTACTATAAAAAAAAAAAGAAATGGTAAAGTGACAGTAATTGTGTAAATAGTGATATTCTTGGTGCATTTAAACATTATGACAAAAATGAGCAATTTTTCATGAACAGGTATTATGGAAAGTCAGATAAAACACACATCTTAAAGACTTTAGAGGGCCGGCCCGTGGCTCGCTCGGGAGAGAGAGGTGCTGATAACACCAAGGCCCCGGGTTCGGATCCCATATAGGGATGGCCGGTTCGCTCACTGGCTGAGCGTGGTGCTGACAACACCAAGTCAAGGGTTAAGATCCCCTTACTGGTCATCTTTTAAAAAAAAAAAGACTTTAGAGATCAGAAAGCCTAATCCCACATTTTACAGGTGCAGAAACAAACCCAAAGTGACTTTCCCAAAATCTACAATGAACAGTGGTACTATGTCCCATTATCTTCTCTTTACCAAGTTCATCTGGAGTAATATACCGATGATCCTTTCAAACTATAAGACAACATAAATTTACTTGCTCTCTAATGTTAGTCATAATTTTATTTTTTAATGGCTCCTAAATTCTTATCAGCTAATTTACTCCTTGAGTAGTAAATGATAGGTTGTGCATTTCACATTTCTCAAATTAATGATTTGTATATTTAAAGTATTTAACAGTAGTAATTTATATTACTAGGTACAGTAACAGCTTTTTAGTTGTGTTAAAACCTACTGAGCATGGTAACCATGGTCACATGAATAAACAATCAAGTGTTTACTTCAGCAGCCATTTACTACAAATTATAACATGCCAAGAAAAAGCAATTACATTAAAAAAATATCAAAGTAGTTATTACTAATTGGTTTTTAGCTTGTTGCTTTGGTTTAAACTAGGCGATATACTCAAACATACTCATGGTGAATACTCACCATGATAGCATGTTGCATTCTAATAATGTACACCCCAAATCTCTAGCAACCAAGAAAAGTAACAATTTATGTTTATGATACTTGAAATTATGTTTTGAGTTGTAATTTGCACGATGGAGAAAGAAGGCATTTGTTTACCACATCTCTAAACAGATTATGCCCCTGACTGAATAGTTGAATGAGTAATGCTAAGGAAGGAAGCAAACACCTCTAGCCTGGAAATCACTTGACATTAGAGTTAAAAAATAAAAAAACAGGAAGTAAAGAATGGGGTCTTTCCAAATGTCAGTGAGCTGAACGCTGTTAAACTGTTTCTTTCGTATGAAGCCAGATGGACTTGAAATTATTTTACTCCCTCTATTTCCTCTTGTAGGCATGTACTAAGCTTGCATAATACAATAATAACAATCTGGAAAAAAGTTTTAATAGCGTGCTTTAAGAAATGAGATTCTTATATTTGAAAAATACAGGGAAATGCTCCTTTTAAATTATATTTATTTATCTGCTGATAAAATGCAAATTTCAGCTATTGTACTGCTTAATTAATTCAGAATTGAAATTTTTTTTTTTTCAAAACAACTGCTGCCAGGCGTATATTGAAGTAGGGAGGGTAGCAGTAACAGGCAGGTTTATGGATATAGGGGAAACTATCAAAATTTTAAAATGTACTGTTGCTTTCCAAATTACCTACTAAGTCTGGTAGATTTATTACAGACTAAGCCAAAACTTCTAATTAGTAGTCTGCACTACAAATCTTACTGAGATGAAGCTTGTTTGTATTTAAACATCCAATAACTTTGATAAAGTCAGAGGCCATCTATAGTAACCCACCAAAGTTTGAGATTTTGCTTTTTTTGTTTGTTTTTTTGGAAGTCTGGGCTCTATGCCTTCTATGTCCACCACATGAAAACAGAATGGGCAGGAGGGAGAAAGACACAAGAAAATAACTTACATATCCCAGAATACATGTGATGCTATTCAGAATGATAATTGCACTTGCAGGGCCGGCCTGTGGCTCACTCGGGAGAGTGTGGTGCTGGTAACACCAAGGCCCCGGGTTCGGATCCTATATAGGGATGGCTGGTTGGCTCACTGGCTGAGCGTGGTGTTGACAACACCAAGCCAAGGGTTGAGATCCCCTTACTGGTCATCTTTAAAAAAAATAAAAATAAAAAAAATAATTGTACTTTCAAAAGTATCCAATGTAATACCAAGTGAAAAAAGAAAAATATAATTATACCTCTGTAAAATAAAATGAATGCTTAATGCAATAAAACCAATGACAAAGTTACTGTGTTGAGGGAGTAGGATTATGGGTGTTTTTTATCTTTTTGTTTTGTTTTATTTGGAACATAGTTGATTGTACATATCTGTGAGGTACAGCATTGAGTGAGTATCAATACCTGTGTGCAATATGTGATGTTCAAATTGAGGTAATTAGTATATTCACCATTATACAATGTAATCGATTTTCATGGCCCTTTACCAATTCCTCTCTTCACTCCTCCCTTTCCCCTTTCCCACCTCTGGTAGCCTCAGTTCTGTTCTCTTCTTTTTTAAGTTCAACATTGTGATTGTATTTTCTTTCATTCTTTCGTTCTTTCTTTTTAGCTCCCACTTATAAGTGAGGACATGGAATATTTCTCTTTCCGTACCTGGCTTATTTCATTTGACATAATTTTCTCTAAGTTCATCATGCTTCTGCAAATGGCAGTATTTTTTTTTTTTTTTTGGCAGTATTGTATTCCATTGTGTAAATATACCACCTTTTCCTTATCCAGTCAACTGACGATGGACATTTAGGTTGGTACCAACTCTTGGCTATTGTAAATAGAGCTTCAATAAACATGGGAGTGCAGGTATCCCATCAACATGATGATTTCCATTTCTTTGGGTATATATACCCAGCAGCAGGGTTGCATGGCAGTTCTATCTGTAGTTGTTTCAGGAACCTGCATACTGTCCTTTATGTTACTATGTTACTTTTTATTACTAAAATAGAAGAAAAACAAAACAAAAACCTGGTTCTTAACTGTCTCCCAGTTTTCACTGTTAGAAACCAACTTCTGGGTTTCTTAAATTATAAAACTCCAAAACAGATAAAGAAGTACACGGGTATTTCAAAAAGTTCATAGAAAAATAAATTTAAGAGATAACACAAATCTTTGCGTGAACTTTTTGAAGTACTCTAAAATGTGTTTTTAGCCTAGCTGTTAGAACAGCAAATAAAAGTAGCTAAAAGATGAGGGTTCCTTGTATTTTGGTACCACTGAATTTTTGTGTTCTGTTTTGACAGGAAGTGTAATGAATTGTGTAATAATATCTGAAACTTACCCTCATTGAGTACCATGTCTAACTAAATTATTTTCTAGGCAATGCCTACATATCACATCTATTAATGATGTTACAAAGCCAATAGTGCTTTGTTATAATTATCACTTAACCATCTCTGGTTATTTCCTTAGCCTATTATAGCTTTGCTTGTACTCATTTGTGCTATTACTGACAAATCTATTACATATATATTACATTTCTACATGTTATAGACCCAATAATACATTATAATATACATATTATTTTAATTTTTTTTTTTTAATAAAAGATGACCGGTAAGGGGATCTTAACCCTTGACTTGGTGTTGTCAGCACCACACTCAGCCAGTGAGCCAACCGGCCATCCGTATATAGGATCCGAACCCGCGGCCTTGGTGTTAAACAGCACCGCACTCTCCAAGTGAGCCACGGGCTGGCCCTTACATATTATTTTATAAAATTGCTTTTTAAGTCAATTAAGTGAAGGAGAAAAAATATGCATTTATGGTTACATAATTACCTTTATCAATGTTCTTTGTTCCTGTAGAATTGTATTCCTGGGGCCGGCCCGGTGGCGCACTGCTACAGTGCACCGCTTGGGAGTGCGGCGCTGCTCCCGCCGAGGGTTCGGATCCCACATACAGACCGGTTCCCGCTCACTGGCTGAGCGAGGTGCGGCCGCAGCACCGAGGGTTGCGATCCCGTTGCCGGTCCCGGTCCCGGTCCGGTACGGGCACGACACTGAGGGTTGCAATCCGTTGCCGGACACGAAAAAAGACACACACACACACAAAAAAAAGAATTGTATTCCTGGGAGTCACTTGCTTTCAGCCTGAAGAAATTTTAGTATTTCTTACGAGTCTGCTAGCAACAAATTCAGTTTTTATCTGGGAAAATATTTCATCTTAATTTTTGAATAGTAGCTTTGCCTGAATATAGGATTCTTGGTTGCCACTTTTTTCTTTGAGCGATTTGAATGTTTTTTGCATTGCTTTCAGGCTTCCATTGTTTCTGATGAGAAGTAAGGTGTTAATCATATTGAATTTCCCTTGGAAGTGAAAAGTGCTTTTCTCTTGCTAATTTCAAGATCTAGTCCTGTCTTTGAATTTCAGCATTTACACTGTGATCTGTCTGTCTGTGGGACTCTTTGCATTTATCCTTGGAGTTAATTGAGCTTCCTGGATGCACAGGTTATTTTTTCAGTAAATTTGCGAAGTTTTCTATTATTTCTCCAAATATTTTTTTCTTCTCTCCTCTCCTGGTACTCTCAGCTCAAAGGCTATAGGATGACATCTGCTCTTAGTTAATTCACCCAAGCTTGCTTTGCTTTTTATGTGCTTAGGTTTGCTTTCCAGTTTTCTCTGTTGTCCTTTGACACTGTTAACTGTCACTGCTGGATACTGAGTTTCTTTCTTCTGCTCTAACTTACTGTTTCTTGTGTTTCTACTTAGATGATCTGGGAAACCAGATAATTGAGTTCGTTAAATTACATCTAAATTAAGAGCAAAATAGGTCTGCTTAAGGCCTTGAAAGGCTATGCTATGAGCTACAGCCAGACAGCCAAGACCAAAGCTGCCTCACCCTGAGGTAAGAATTAGTTACTGGGCCGAGCCCGTGGCGCACTCGGGAGAGTGCGGCACTGGGGGTGCAGCAGCGCTCCCGCCGCGGGTTCGGATCCTATATAGGGATGACCGGTGAGCGCGGTGCGGCCGGTCTCAAAAAAAAAAAAAAGAATTAGTTACTAACTGCCCAGTTGACTGGGTTCTGTCCAGCAAATCTGGATTTCTAGAGCTTGCTGCTTGAAGCCTGCTTCTGGTGAATGTTACTAGTATCATCTATATTTCTTTTCTTTTTTTAAAGCCATGTATTTTCAAGAAACAGCAACATACCGTTCCCAAATTTTACCAGCGTTGAGATGGTGGCTTCTAAATGACTCATCACCAGTCTGAGAAACTGACTAGGAATATATGAAGTGATAGTATGTATCAGTCAGCCTTGGGCTTTGTACAGTTTAACAGCCATCATTAGATGATGGATTTCAAAGTGCTCCCTTCTGGATCAAAGACAAAAGCAGTTGCAAACATTAGGAGATATGCAATAGAATTTAGAGTGACCTTGAAAATGAAGGAAAGAATAGGAAGAAATATGCTTTAGATCTAATAAATTATTTCAAGCAAATATAGATAATAAGGAGAGAGGCAGGGTAGGTAAAAATACAGCCCAAACACCCAATTAAGGAACATTTTGCAGTTCACGAGAAACCCGACATTTAAAAACAAGATTCTGGGTTAATAACTAGTTTGAATATGAATAGTGTGGAACTGTTTGTTTTGTTCGTGGTGTTGGAAATAAATTGTGATGTAATGAGGGGGGGGGCATAGTATATAAGTAGTAGAATTGTAGGAAAATATAACCTTA
>NW_007733337.1:0-291 GCF_000696425.1 Galeopterus variegatus | reverse complement strand
GCTGGGAAGAGATCTCCTCACCAAAATAGGTGCTCAAATTCATTTTGACCCCGAGGGACCTCAGGTGCTAAATCGGCAAGGGAAGCCTCTCCAGGTACTAACCCTTAGGCTAGAAGATGAATACCAATTGTTTGAAAAGCACAGGCAAGAAACTGGGCAGATGGACTGGTGGTTAGAAAACTACCCCCAGGCGTGGGCAGAAACAGCTGGAATAGGGAAAGCTAAGAACCGGCCCCCCGTCCATGTAGAACTAAAGGCTCAAGCCAGCCCTATAGCTGTCCGACAATATCC
>NW_007733336.1:100030-113080 GCF_000696425.1 Galeopterus variegatus | reverse complement strand
TGTCTAAAGATCAGAGAAGGCTTCACAGAGATGGTGCCATTTAAGTAGAATCTTGAAAGAGGAACAGGTTACCAGTTGCACAAGAGGGCAAAAGACGTAGCAGGCACAGGCAACATGACAGCAAATTCAAAGTTAATAAACATGATGTCTTCAGGAAATGCCATGTAATTCAGTGTCACTGGAGTATATAGCATGTGATATGGAGAAAAAGAGACAAGAAGAAAAACTGGAGCAAAATTGTGAAGGCTTCGTATAATATGCTAAGGAGAATTGGACTTTTCTCTAGGTTACCTGTCTTTAACTTCTATGCCACAGTGCAGTGTACCTGTGAGGTATATTGTAGGTAACTTATTATGAATAAAATACTGACATTTTCTAAAATGATTAGTTTTACTATCAACCAGAGAAGATGGGAGGTTATTCTGGTAAATAAGTCATCCTTACTTACTCATATTTTGATGAGTTTCCTCATTGGGAAAGAAAGAGTCAGGGCTATGCCAAATATTCAGAGAATTGTGTAGAATTGTGACCCACTGGTGCGTATAAACATCTGTTCTATGTGCAGCAGAAAAATGGTGGGGAATCATTACTTTGGGCAATAGGGATGCAGCATAAACTTTGAAGTTGAACAGTGAGAAGAAGATGATTTTGACTTTTCAGAATAACTTTGAAGGCAATGTTGAGAATGGACAGAAATGGAATATGTTTGTCTCAGGGAGCTGGGTGCAGTAGTTGTGACCGGAATCAGTGGCATTTGTGATCTTAGACAGTGGCTTTGTGGATGGAAATGTGTGTGGCGGGGGTGGGGGGCTTGTTCAAGAAATTTTTCTGAGATGGAAATGGCTAATCTATGCGATGAGCATGATTTCTTTAAAGCTCGGAAGAATAAATAAATGATGATGATGCCATTGGCTGAGTTAGGGAGTAGGGCAGGAGGAATACATTTGTGAGAGAAGATCATGAGTTTGGGTTTGGACATATTTGGTTTGAATTGACTATAGGATATCCAGGAAGGGGTGTCTGGGTTCTTGCAGAAGATAGAATACTGGGTATTAACACCAGTTACAGGGTCTGATACCATGGTGGGGATACACTCAATTGAGGAAAACTGTCTAAAGCATGTAGAAGAGAGCCAAGAAAAAAGCTTTGCAGAAATATTTCATTATAGGAGAAAAGAGAGGATATGTCAGTGAAGAAGCCTGATAGACTGACTGGTTTTGTATACATACATGAGTAAAAAGGTAACAAAAAAGAGAAAGCTGTCTTGAAAACTCCAGGTGTAGTGGTTTCCTAGGGCTACCAAAACAAATTACCACAACAAAAATATACCTACTTACAGTTCTGGAGCCAGAAGTCCTAAATCAAGGTGCCGGCAGGGTCACACACCCTCCATTGGCTCTAGGAAAGAATCCTTGCCTCTTCCAGTTTTTGGTGGCTCCTGATGTCCCTTAGCTTGTGGCAAAACAACTTCAATCTATGACTCTATCTTCACATGACCTTTTTCTCTTTCTCTGTCTCACATCTCCCTATTTCCTAATAAGGATACTAGTCATTGGATTTAGAGCCCACCCTACATCCAGGATGATCTAAGGACCCTTAATTTAATAACATCTGCAAAGACTTTATTTTCAAATAAGGTGACATCCACAGGTACTGAGGATTAAGACTTGGACATATCTTCTTGTGGCATTCAAACCACTACAGTAAGTCACAGCAGATGTTAGGGAAACGACTGGATATACAATTGGATTTGACAATCTGTAAGGAGATTACTGATGACTCGAATCAGAAAAGATTCAGAAAGCAGTGTGCTGGAAGCCAAACTAAGGGGTCGAGCAACAGATAGAAAAATTATTACTCTTTCAAGGTGTTTGTTCAGCTCCTGGCTTGAGACCTGAAGGTATTGATATGGTCTAGTATTCCTCTAAGAGACAACATCAAGAGTATAGCTGGTAAGATCAGCCAGTTGACAAATGACGTGGCAGAGGACCAGAAAGGTTAAGTAACTCACCTAAGGTCATGTAACTGCAGTTCAGCCTAGAACACAAGATTTCTATTTTCCAGAGCTCTGCTCAGATTTATGTATGCATGCATGCATGCATGTATGCATGTATATATGTAACTAATTTGAAAAATCCTATAAATTACAAAAAAAGTAAAAATCATCCATATTCCCACAGCTTTGGAAAATTACCTTTAGGGGAAGTTGGTAGGGAAGTTTATAGGAAAAGGGTAATTATCCCCGGAGAGGTGCTGAGCAGGTGCCTGCATGACAGTGCTCTCAAACGCGCATCTCTGCGGGTTCTCTGGAGGTTCCCTGAGGAGACCTCCATGCTGGAATTCTGACCATCTAAAAATGATCTTTCTACCTTTGAAGGCTACTCTTCTCACCATTAATTTCTGTTCAAACTTCTTTTACCTGGCTTCTCCTGTACCTGTACCGAAGCTACTCTTACATAGGTCACCAATACTCTTCTTGTTAAAAGAGGTTTAGTCAATCCCAGGTTATATTTATTGTGCAAAGTAGGAACCTGTTAATCTAAAAGTGAACAATTTAATTTCATTTTTGTAATTGTGTGTAGTGTAAGTGTGTCTACGACTAAGCAGAGTTATTAGGATTACATTTAGGCCTGGACAGGGACAAATT
The DNA here is from genome assembly GCF_000696425.1 of Galeopterus variegatus. Lineage (NCBI taxonomy): Eukaryota > Metazoa > Chordata > Mammalia > Dermoptera > Cynocephalidae > Galeopterus > Galeopterus variegatus. Next base: position 110,433 of record NW_007733336.1, on the reverse strand, counting down.
TGCTCATGTTACTGAAGAGAATTTTCTTTTTAATCTTTAGCTTCAAAATTCAGGGGTCTCCTGAAGACGTCATATTCAGCTGAACATATACGTCACATTGCTTCCATGTGGCGTGCATATTCTTGAGGCAAGTATTCATCACTTGCACCGTATAAGGGGTTGGGGCAATATGCAAAAGCTCTTGTCAACATTGAACTAAGGAGATGAGACAGTTGATTGTGTGGACATAGAGATTGCAGTTGCTCATTAACTCCTCAAAAGCTTCTGTGTTATTAGCAGGATCTGCAACCTTGAAGGAGATGATGTTTAATGGTCGGCCTGTGCTCATCAGCATCTGCCACATAAACTTGATCTTTTCAGTCATGTAGGCATCTAAGTTTCTGTTCCTCAGCCAAGATTCCAGAGCCCCAACCAAAAGTACAGATGGGAAGGAGTTGGAGGAAATGAAACTAGTGGCGTAGGACTGTATGGTGTCTCTTATACTGGCAGTGTATCTAGTAAAACTCCCCGGAACCTTGCCAATGTCTCAGAAAAGATGTCCAGGATTTTTGTCATCCCAGTCATCTCTCCCTCCATTTCACATACCATATATGCATGGATCTTGTCTACAAGGTGACCGCTCTGTATTCTTGAAGCATCCACTTACAACTCAGCTCTTCCAGGGAGCATATCACACATCCACTGAGGGAACGGTTTCTAGAATAATGATTTTAAAGATAATATGGTTCTCATTTTTTTAATAGTTCTCTGAGATGACCGATGTCATTGTGGTGTATTTTAGCATTTTGATATTTCAAAATCTTTGAATGCCATAGAGACATGGTTCCAAGAATCAGATAAATTTCAAGGCTGACATCATTTTTAGCTTTCTGTCCCCTTACTGGGGCTTTTCCTTAATATGGGCACTGTGTTCTACAGTTTGTTCTCAGCTTTGCAATTTTAACAGCTCAGTTTTTCCCCCATGATGTCAATGTATATCAGGTTTTCAGAGAATCACATTTGTGGAAATCAGTTCACAAAAGACTGATATATAGTGAATCCCTCTGATGTACTAAAAAAGGGAAAAATCATGCTTAGTTTCTCTTTTCTAGATAGATCACTCCTTTCTGATCAATAAATTCTTTCTTATGACAGGTCGATACAGTGCCTAAGTTTACTTTTAAATTATAAAATCACCCTAATTATTCATATTTGTCTTGGGTACTTTCAAATGTACATATTTGTAGCTACAAATTTATTGATAATTAATAGGGTTATTTTTACATACTTTCTCTTCCTTCTTATACAAAGAATTTCAGTTGTTATTAATATATAAGCAATTTAATAATAAAAAGCAAAGAACAGGAAAAATATAGATTTGAAAAAAAGTCAGACTTAGGAAAAAAAAAAAAAGAAATAGAACATAGACACTGAGCTTGCAAAGTATTATCAGTTACTATAGTTGGGCTGAAAATTGACCTGAATTTCCTGATGGTCAAAATGAAAAGGAGAACATGGGCAGTCACACAGTTCTTATTGTTCTCAAGTGATAAAAATAAACATTGCTATGAGATAAATACTGTTCTGAGTGGTTTGCATGTATATATATATCTCATATAACCGTCCCTACTCCCCGCCCTCTCATTTTGCAGATGAGGAAAAAGAGACACCAAGAAGTTCTCAGCCCAAGAGCATAGAGCTAGTAAACGGGGGAGTTGAGTTTTAAATGCAGGCAATCTGACCCCAGGGTCTTTCCCTTTAACCCCCATAGTGGGCTGTTTCTAAAGGAGCTCATCTCTGTTCCTGAGAGAAAGAAAAGCTTTTCCAAGTACTTAGTTCTATGTTATTCAAAGTGGAGTATTATATAGAGAACCCTGGAAGAAATAGTGGACCAAATTCTTAACAATCCTACTTTGCTGAAAGTTAAAGATTTAACATATAAATGCAAGTCAGTAGATATAATCCTTCAGGAAACCAAGACGATACAGTCTACACTTGGCTAATTGCATCTATGTGTTAATCTTTGCTAGTTTCACTGTTTCCTTGTTCATGAAATACCTTACTTTGTTCTTACGTACAATACAAAATACAAGCCAGGTGTGCACGTGTGGACACACACACACGTGTGCATGTGCTATAATGCCAGTGAGGAGCAGAAGGGAGAAAAATGAAAGGAAAGGCTGATTCTTCACAGAAATGCACACAAATGCAAGGAAATTAAATGACCAGGGTCTGGATAAGGGATTTGGTGTTATGGACTGAAAAGTATTGATGGTGATAGTCAACTGGTGCTTTAGCCTGGAGATGTGGGATAAATACATGGATCTTAATAACACTTCGAAATGACTTATCTGATGTTAGGTTGAAAAGTCTTCTCGCCATGACAAATGTTCTATGATGTGTCCCAAGGAATTTTGTCCTTATAATCAAAATCACTGAATGTGGAGAAACACCATTTGACCAATATATTTTTATGCCAGGTGCATAGGATTTAGAAAGTTTTAGATCTATTCACACATGGTTAGCCCAAATATACATATAAAACAATTTACAATGCAGTTCGTGTTATATAGTTTGAATTAAAAATATCTGGTGTTGAGACTTTCTACTGCTTGTTTGGGGACCCACTGTCCAATCTTCTGTTAACATTCAATTAATATAGGCTTCTACTTCAGATACTAGTCAAAATGATTACAGTTTCTACTTATTGATTTTTGTCGGATCATTTCAGTTTTGGAGAGGCCTATTATTTCCTCCTCACTGCGTGTATGTCTGATATACATATATGAAATCTTTGGCAGAGGGGGCTGGCACAGGGCACAGGCACAAGTTGTTGACTGCAGGGAATATTTAAGCTGAAAATACATGAGGCAAAGGCAAGGACATTCCTGTGCTTCATTTTTTAATGCCCTGATTATTTTGGGCTTTGTTTTGTGCTAAGTTTAAATGTGGGAGGATCTTGTGTGTGTGTGTATATATTCTCAATGGGAGAAATGTTGTTTCATGAGGCTATGAAATTTTTATTTCTTCAATCAGATACAAAGCAATTGACATGGTCTTAAGCCACAAACATTACCTCATAAATGGCACCATGGAAATGTTTCAACAAAATTCGACCTACACAAGTCAGTTCTAGAATAACAGCTGCTGGTGTTCTGGCTCAAGAAACAGGTGTGAGACCACCTACGGCACCAGCCTGTAAAGAGTGCTGTCAGTATAAAGCTGGGCATGGGCTTCTTCCAAGGTGCCAAGTCATGCAGCAGATAGGGTGGCAACATGAAGATAAAATGTTAATATGGTTTACTTTTTGCAAGCCCTTGGGTTAGTGCCAGAGAAATAAAAAAATTATAAAACAATTACCCAAACCAAAGTGTTCAGCCTGCAGCTAATATACCAGGGCCTGTTTCTGATCAACATTTAGATTTTTCTGTTTATGGATTATCAGGCTATAAAAATCCCCGTGGATGGAGGTAGGCAGGAGATAGGGTTGGCTTAATCCATTGGAGGATAGCACTTTGCATTTGTTTTTACAAGAAAGAACATGTAATATAAGCTCTATGTGTGTGTGCTCCAGGGAGGATTGATTAAGAGTGGAAAACTGAGAGGGCCATCACACATGGAGGGGCTCTTCAGTCAGGGAGGTCCAAGGTTTTATTGCCTGAGAACCGTGTAACCCACTGCCAAGGGGGGAATGGGCTCCACCTATGTGCTCAAAAGAAAGCGACAAGAGCAAAGGACAAGTGGAGAAGTAATTAGGAGCTCTTTGCCCCAAACGTAAAAACAGCACGAGTGTTCTCTGCTATCTTTCATGGGATGGCCCCCCACCCTTTCAGTTCTGAGAGTCAACGTCATTTCCACTCCGCTGGGAAAGACATTTTGCACACCCTTGTAAGCTTTTGAAAATTTGCCTTGTGTTTGTTTATACCTGGATCTATTTGGAAGTTTTTTTTTTTTGTTTTTATTTGTTTGTTTTTTTAAATCACTACCTGCAATGGGAACTTATCTTGAAGTTCTGGCTAAATTTTTAGTTTATTAAAAGTATAATAAACTTTGGCCCCGAGTGTGGGCCAAATCAAATGTAGAAGAAAGGAGCAAGCTGGCTGACCGCTGCAGGAAGCTAGCTAGAGGCAGAGGGTGGAAAGGAACTCTTCCACCTTTATGGACCTCGTCTTGATTTGAAAGGTGTCTGGATTTCAGAAGGCCACACATGCTCTTAGTTAGGTTGTCTATGGCAACTAATAGCATAGTATGTGGTGAACTAGGAGAGTTTTATTGTAAATGGTTCTAAAGCATTTTTCACCCACAGCAATTTATTTTCCGTGAAATTGGTATCTCTGAATACAATGTAATAGTTTTAGGTAGCAACAATTACACTGATTAAAACTGAATCCCATTGTGTTTATTATCTTTAGAGATCCAGCATCCTCTGTTAATGGCAGCTGAATTAAACAAGGTATGTGTGTAAACTATTCTTAGTACTGCCTTAGCTCTTATATTTGGACTGCCTGGGACCAGGTATGAGATAGGTTATTGCAACTAAAAAATAGAAATCTAAAGAGATATTCTAAGACTCTTCTCCTATATAGGAATGACTTTGGGATGGCCTAATAAAACAGAAAAGATATCCCTCTATATAAGCAGCTAGAGAGGTCTCTTCATCAGGTATTTAATTTTTTTAAATTAATAAACTTTATTTTCTAGAGCAGTTTTAGATTCACAACAAAACTGAGCAAAAGTACTGAGATTTCCCATATCTCCCCTGCCCCCACACATGCATAGCCTCCCCCATTATCAATATCCTCACCAGAGTGGTCTGTTTGTTACAATTGATGAACCTACATTGATACATCATTATCACCCAAAGTCCATAGCTCACATTAAGGCTCACTGTTGGTGTTGAATATTCTGGGGGTTTGGACAATGTATAATGAGATGACAGGTATCCATTATTATAGTATCATACAGAGCATTTTCTCTGCCCTCAGAATCTTTTGCTCTCCTGCTTACTCATCCCTGCCTCCTCCCCAGACCCTGGCACCCACTGATCTTTTTATTATCTCCATAGTTTTTTCTAGAGTGTCATATAGGTAAATTCGCATAGTACGTAGCCTTTTCTGATTGGCTTTTTTCACTTAATAATATGCATTTAAGTTTCCTGTGTCTTTTCATGGTTTGATAGTTCATTTCTTTTTAGTGCTGAATAATTTTCCATTGTCTGGATACAGGTATTTAATTTCAAGTTAAGGAGTCTGCTGAAGTAGAAGAAACAGAAAGGTGGTTTGTGCAAAATGGGGCAGAAAATGAACTAACTAGACAACAACCTGTACTAGTGACAGCTGAATGAAAAGGGCCACACCGTTTTTCTTGGAAGAACAGAATATTCCATTAAGGAGTACTGCCTTTATTCTGGGAGTTTCCTCATTGTTACGAAGGAGTCCTATTCAGCTGCATTCTCTAAATAAATGTTGGACTATATTTGTTAGTGAGGACAGAGGTTCCTGTTCAACCACAGCACACTGGATTCTAGTACTGCAGGACTGGATTTTTCAGTGGAGAAAGAACTTCCCATTCAAAGAAAATCTCCAGAAGTCAGGCCCCATCACAGGAGGAATTTGCATATCATTAAGGTGGCATCATACTCAAGAGTGCTGGGTTCTGTTTTGCCAGAAAGGACGGTTCTCTACTGGTAAATTTTATCTTCTTTGCTTTTCTTGGTAAACTTATAAAGAAACCTTGATATCCTTTAGATTTAATAGTGAGAGAAAGAAAGAAAGAAGTTTCACATAAAAGGCAAAGCAGGTGCAGAAGAGATGTTTAAAGTTGGTATGAGGAAGTTGGGTTTGGGGGCTATTAAAAGAATCAATTAATTATATAACTGTGGTGTGTAATAAATGAGATTAAAGAGCTGATTACTGCTTTTCCAATCCTGTTGGATTTAGGAAAATTGGCTTTAAACATTTTCCTCTTTAGTGCTGAATGTCACGAGGAGACACGTGGGTTTTGCAGTTTGTTAATGAGGTGTTGTTAGCATTTAGTTGAGTACTGACAGAAGATCTGGTGCTGCTGACTCAGTGCAGTAAACATTTGACTCATCATGACAGAGCCTCTTTTCATGATGAAGGGCCCCACCTGCCAGAGGGGAGCCAAAGATTGATTTAGGGTTCCTAAAGCATCAAAACCAATTAATTCCAGATTCCCTCAAATTGCCTGCCACCTTTTCAATGACAAAATGAGCATGATCTTGTCCCGTCCTGTGATCATCAGTGCTGGAATGCTTCTCCCTGATTTTTGACTCAGAATCCCCTTTCCAAATCCTCAGTCTATCAATGTGGTCTGTTTGGGTTTGAGCTGAAGAAGATGCTATATTTTAACATTGATTTCTATTAGGCATTGCAACCAGGGCATGTAGAAATTCCCAGAATAGATCCTGCAAAAATATTATCTGTATAAACATGAAGAGAATCAAGGGTCAGTAAACAGTCACATTGGATTAGAAGACAGATTAAGCTCTTACCATATGCCAGGCACTGATCAAAGAAATAAAGCTGTGTAGATGAATAAGGCACAACCTAAGCTTGAGGAGTAGAGAGTCATATAAACAAACGCTTACAGTAAAGCCTGGGCAACGGTGTAAATGTAAACACCAGAGTAATTAACTTTGTGGAGATCAATGTGGGGCGTGTGTCATGGAAGGCTTCACTGAGTTTATTAGGTGGACAAGACGAGGTGGAAAGGAGCATTCGAGGCAAAGAAACCCCTCAAAACAACAACAACAAAAATCACACATTAAAGGCACAGAAATACGGTGTGTTACAGTGATGAGAAATTCATTATTGCTGGAACATAAAGATGGAAGGGTAGGGTAGGGCAGTTCTTATGCCATTGTTAAGGAGCTTGTGATTGTCTTGTAGATCCTGATGAAGCACTAAAGTATTTAACCAGCAGAGTAACTGGCTTGCCCTTGTGTTTTTGAGAGAGATTTGTGAGCATCATGGAAGGTGATTTAGAAGAGGACAAGGTGGCATAGAGGAGACCAGTTAGGAAGCAATGATCATATTTCAGGTGAGAGGTGGTTGTTTCCAGAACTAAGAAGACTGAAGATATGATGAAACAGAACAGAGAGGACAGAGTCAGATGAGAAATTGACAAAATTTGGAGGTCTAGTTGCAGGGAATGAAGGAGGAATCTGGTTGACTCTCAGCCTTCTGTCATGGGAAAGTAAGCACTGCCACCCTGAAGCCCCAGTGAGGTAGAGAATACTTGGGGAGAAGCAGAATTCGTGTGTGTGGTGGGGTGGTGATTATGGCAGCATTAAGAGTAAACAATTCAGGGCCGGCCCCGTGGCGCACTCGGGAGAGTGCGGGGCTGGGAGCACAGTGGCGCTCCCGCCACGGGATCGGATCCTATATAGGAATGGCTGGTGCACTCACTGGCTGAGCGCGGTGCGGGTGACACCACACCAAGGGTTGCGATCCCCTTACCGGTCACGAAAAAGACACACACACAAAAAAAGAGTAAATAATTCAAGTCTGGGCACTCTGCATTTGGAGTGTCTGTGGGGCAGCAGGTAGAGGGTCCAGTAGATGGTGGTATGTGAGCATCTGGACTCGAAGGTCAGGTTGGCACACTTCATAGGGACTCTCAGGTCCAGGTGCTTTGTTCTCTGAAAAAAAGATACACTAAAACTTATGTATTTGATGCTACTTGTCAGAAATTCAGCTTGGCAGGGTTCTGGTTTCTAAGATATTTGTTATTTCCAAACGACACTCTAAATTTCCATTTCAGTTTGAAGTGCTTGTGGATAAGACAAAATCTGTTCTTAGTCTTCTTCTTTACCTTTTCTTCTTACAGTGGAGAGTACTGATTGCACCTACTTTGAATCAAGAAGAGATATGCCTTCTATCTAATATTCCAGCTTCATCTCATGCCTCTCTCTCTCTAGTCACTGTGATGAATGCATTACTTGCCCTGGTTCATTTAATTCTCATGGCAACCCTGTGCAGTAAGTGCTTCTTACCTCCATTTTAAAGACTAGTGAATGGGCTGTCCATTAACAAATACAGCTGTAATTTGCAGAGCTGGAATTTAAACTTGATTCAGATGCCAATATTCTTAACCACTAACTTACATTGACACGTATTTCTTGTGATTTATTTAAATAAGTGAAAGCAATTTTTGCTGTATTCAATAATATTAATTTTAATATTCATTTAACACTCCACAGAGTTGAAAAAATGAACAAAGGAATACAACTCAACGTAATCCTAACACTTCTTTTTACCTCATTTACAATACAAGTGTCTGTAACATATCAAGGAAAAATTCATCATTTAGATTGGTCCAGCATAATATATCTACTTATATAAAAAAGACAAATCATTTCGTGGGTTTTTTTTAGCTGAAAACATATCCACATGCCAACCTTATTGTGGGGATTCCAAAGACAGGCAGTGGATTGCATTTGAAAGAACATGAGACTGGTGATCTGGAAGCCTGTGTTTGATCTGGCTCTAGCTCTACGTGTCTTTGAGCAAGTCACTTTCCCTTTCTGGTTGAAAAAAAATGAAGGTGCGTGGAGCCATAACTGTCTCTGCAGGCCTTGAGGATACTCCTCAAAGCACAGCTTGAAAGCCATTGAATTCAATAATCTCTTGTAGTCAGTAATTTAATATTACCACATAGGACCTTAATCAAAACTTCCTCGTGACCCTTCCCACCCTCTGCCATATTGACAGGCAACCACTGACCCGATTTTGCCACCATAGATTAGTTTACATTTTCTACATTTTTATATAAATGGAATTGTATAGTCCATTCTCTTTTTATGTCTGGCTTCTTTCACTCAGTATAGTTATTTCGTGATTCATCCATGTTGTAGTGTCTATCAGTTTCTTCCTTTTTATTGTTGAGTGATATTCCATTGTATGGATATACTACCCTTTGTTTATCTGTTCATCTGCTGTGGAGATTTTGGATGTTTCCAGTTTTTTGTTTTTGTTTTTTGGTGGCTGGCCAGTACAGAGATACTGGTCCATCCCTGGACCTTGTTGTTATCAGCACCATGCTCTAACCAACTGAGCTAACTGGCCAGCCCTCCAGTTTTTGGCTATTAAAATAAAGCTGCTATAAACATTCATGCACAAGTTTTTGTATGAGGATATGCTTTCTTTTTCTCAGGTAAATATGTAAGGGTCGGAGTGAAATGTCTGGCTCATATGGTTGGTGTATTTTTAACTTTTTATGAAACTGCTCAACTCTTTTTCAAAGTGATTGTACAATTTTACATTCCTGTTGGCAATGTGTGAAAGTAATAGTTCCTCTACACCCTTTCCAGCACTTGCTATGGGCAGTCTTGTTAATTTTAGTCATTCTGCCAGGTATATAGTACTATCTCATTGTGGTTTTAGATTGCATTTCCCAATTGATGTAGAGCATCTTTTCAACATATTCCTTGTCAGATATATGATTTGCAAATATTTTCTCTGGTTTTCTGGCTTGCTTATCTTTCTATTCTCTTAACAAAGTCTTTCAAAAAGCAAAAGTTTTAAATTTTAATGAAGTTGAATTTGTCAATATTTTCTTTCATAAAAGTTTTTTGATGTTATATTTAATGTATGCATTTGCTGCTATAAATTTCCCTGTGAATACTGCTTCAGTGGTGTCCCACAAATATTGATATGTTATGTCCTCATCTCCACCTATTTGAAAATACTTTGAAATTTCCCTTTTGATTTCTTCTATGACCCATGGGTTATTTAAAAGTTTTTATTTAATTTTCTAATAGTTAGAGATTTTCCACATAATCTTCTGGTATTGATTTCTAATGTAACCCCACTGTAGTCAGAGAATATACTTTGTATAAATTAAAACCTCTTAAATTTATAGAGACTTGTTTTATGGCTCAGAATATAGGCTATCTTGGAAAATGCTCCTGTGTACTGGAAAAGAATGTGTTCTGCTGTTGTTTGTTGGGTGGAGTGTTCTGTAAATGTCAATTAGGTCAAGTTTGTTGATAGTCTTATTAAGTCTTCCATAACATTACTGATTTTCTGTCTACCTGCTTTTATCAATTATTGAAACGTGTATTTTAATCTCTCTAACCATGAATCTATTTCTCTTTGCAGTTCTATCAGTTTTTGTTCCATGCTGAAGCTTTGTTATTGGTGCATAAATGTTTATGCACATTTTGATGAATTGATCCATTTAATATGTTGACACAACTTTTTATCTGTCTTAATATTCTTTGCTCTGAAATCTGCTTTGTCTGATATTTATATCACCACTCCAGCTTTCTTTTGATTTGTGTCAGCATTTTACAGTTCTTTATTTTTAACCTGTCTGATTCCTTTTATTTAAAGTGTATATTTCTTGTAGGCACATAAAATTGGGCCTTTTCTTAAAAAAAAAAAAAAATCTAATCTAAG
>NW_007733336.1:97651-98997 GCF_000696425.1 Galeopterus variegatus | reverse complement strand
TTTTATTTAAAGTGTATATTTCTTGTAGGCACATAAAATTGGGCCTTTTCTTAAAAAAAAAATCTAATCTAACCTTTAAATGGGGTATTTAGAACAGTTACATTTAATGTGATTGTTGATATAATTCGGTTTAAATCTGTCTTACTATTTGTCTCATCTATTCTTTGTTCCCTTTGTCTTTTTCTGCTTTCCTTTGAATAAATTAAATATTTTTAAAGATATCATTTTATCTCACTTACTGGCTTTTTAGCTATAACTCTTTGTTGTTTTTATTTCAGTGGTTGTTTTTGATTCATAGTATACATCCTTAATTTCTCACAATCTATCCTCAGGTGATATTAAACCACTTTATGAATTATAGAAGACTCTAAATAGTTTACTTTCATTTTTTTCTTTCCAACCTTTATGCTATCATCATCAGACATTTTATTTTTATATATGATACATTACTATTATTTTTGGTAAAGAATCATTCGTCTTTTAAAAATATTTAAATAATAAAAAAATCTTTTATATTTACCATGTAGTTGCCATTCCCTCTGCTCTTCATTCCTTCATACAGATCTATATTTTCATCTGTTATTTTTGTTTATGCCAAAGGACTGCTTTAATATAGTGTAGGTTGGCAGGTGATGCATTCTTTCAACTCGTATGTGTCTAAAAGAGCGTTCGTTTTATCTTTGTTTATAAATGTAATTTTCACAGAATTCCAAATGGACTGTTTTTTTTTTCTTTTAGTACTTTAAAGATGTTGCTATACTCTTTTCTCACTTGCATTATTTCTCATGAGAAATCTGTCATTTTTACCTTTGTTCCTTCTGATGTAACTTATCTTTGCTGTTTGGCTGCTTTTAAGATTTTTCTCTTTGTCACTGGTGCTCAGTTATGAAACATACTGGGGCCTTCATGTACTGGTCACTTTGGATAAAGGAAACTATTTATTGGGGTACGGGTTGTAGAATCTAGATTGCCCTGAAAAGGGCATGACTAAGATCCCCCCAGGAGGGCAGGGGCCTCGAGTCAGGAGTCTAGTGGTATGGAGTGGGCCATATGACCAAGGGTAGAGGACACACTGAATCAAGATATTCCCACATTTCTGGTATTATAACTCATCCCACAACTCTGTAATTGATGACTGAGGCATAGGGTAGGAAGTGTGTATGGCTGGACCTACACAGGGAGGCATCAGAGATCCTACTGGAAAGGTTGGGGGATGGCAGACTTCAAAATGACCCAAAGTAATAGTAGAGCAAAGTACTGGAAGTGATAAAGGGAAATTGAAGACCTAATTCTAAGGCTCTGACTATACAAAGAAACCATTTAGACCTCTCTCCATCTGTGTGTGT
>NW_007733336.1:88851-96951 GCF_000696425.1 Galeopterus variegatus | reverse complement strand
CTAATTCTAAGGCTCTGACTATACAAAGAAACCATTTAGACCTCTCTCCATCTGTGTGTGTGTGTGTGTGTGTGTGTGTGTGTGTGTGTGTGTGTGTGTGTAGATTTGCCTGGTAGAATTCCATTTTCAAAGCTGCCCTTTCCAAATGGGCAAAATGTTAAGAAGCACTTTGTAAAAAAATTACTAACTTATAAAATGTTTCTGTAAAATATTCTTCAAACTCACAAATTATTAATAGTTTATTATTTAAATTTTTTTGATTGAAACATTGTTTGTACATGTTTATGGGATACAGAGTTGTATTTCAATACATGGATACAATGTGTGTTGATCTATTCAGGATAATTAGCCTATTCATCATTACAAAACTTAATCATTTCTTTGTGTTGTGTGCATTTGAACTCCTCTCTTCTAGACTTGGTTACATGCAGTAAAACATTATTGATTATAGAATTCTGGGTCAACTGTACACCGATAGGGCTTATTTTCCCTATCTCCTTGTACTTTTGTGTCCATCAATCAGCCTTTCACTGTCCCTCCTCCTCTCTCCCCTTTACCACCTCTAGTAACCACAGTTCTTCTCTCTTCTTTTAGCAGTTCGACTTATTATTTATTTATTTGTTTGTTTGCTTGTTTTGTTTTGTTCTCTTTTTTTAGGTCCAACATATGAGAACATATGGTGTTTCTCTTTCTGTGCCTGGCTTATTTCACTTAACATACTTTTCTATAAGCTCATCCATGTTGCTGCAAATGGCAGAATTTCATTCTTTTTTATGGCTGAGTAGTACTGCATTGTGTATATGCATCACATTTTCTTTATCCAATCATCTGTCTGTGAACATTTAGGTTGGGTCCATATCTTGGCTGGTGTGAACAGTGCTGTGATGAACATGGGAGTGCAGGTATCCCTTCAACATGATGCTTTCCATTCCTTTGGGTATATACTCAGTAGTGGGATTCCTGGGTCATAAGGTAGTTCTATCTGTAGTTGTTTGAGAAACCTCCACACTGTTTTCCATAATGACTGTGCTAATTTACAGCCCCACCAACAGTGTAGAAGGGTTCCCCTTTCTCCACATTCTCGCCAGCATTTGTTATTTTCTGTCTTTTATTGTTAAGAAGCAGTTTTGGAGTAAAGATTTTGGAATAGTATCAGAAAGTAAAAAAAAGTTCAGAAAAACTTTCATTGTTCCCATTTAATCAATTAAATTTAAAAAAATTTGCATTTGATATAATTTTCTTTTGACTTCCTATTCTTTGACTTTTGTTCTGTAAGGACAAGTTCCTGCTGCCTACAGCTATCTTTGTAAACAGAGCACACTTCTAAAAGCTTTTATTTAAGCTGGTTAAATATATTACTAATCATCTTTAAGCAGGGACAAGTCCAAAGTTACCACATGAAGGATAATTCATAACAGTTTTTTTAGCAACAACTTTATCCTTTTCTTGCCAAGCTAGTCAGCAGTCTGGCAGTTTGGTTTTTGCAATGAATCAGAATATATGTGCCAGGCCATTTACACCATCTGTTACAGGAGTGTCACGGGAGAGAGGAGTGTGGACACCTGGTGGGTTGATGTCGAAATGTCATCTCCAGGGTAAACACCAGCTCCAGTGATGAAAGTCCAAGAGAGCAAAAGGCCTGGGAGGAGAAGAAGCTGCTAGTAACAGCAGAAGAGGCTGCCCTGTTTCTGAGCTTGGAAGAATGTTTATGTTGTATGTACGTACGTATGTATGCGTGCATGTGTTTTCAGCATCAGTGACTTTTCAGAATCTTAATGACAGAATGAAATTAAATATTTGGGAAAGGTAAAGGACCATCATGTAACATTACTTATGCAAGTTCCGGTAAAGGCAGTTGATGCTGTTTGTAGAAATAACTGTAAAACAGGCATATATTTTGTTGCCTATGGATAACTTGGAGTGAGATTTCCAACTGCATCTTTTGGGAATAAAGTTGTAACCTTGGGCTCAGGAAAGCTCTTTTAATCCTCCTCATGTCATATGCCATTCAATACATTTGAGTTTCTTTTTTTTGTCAAGGAACCATTTTAAAGGAAATATTCAGTATCCTCCCAATTTTTAAGGTGATTGAAACATCCACTAGTTGAAAGCAATGTTGCCTATGGATAACTTGGAGTGAGATTTCCAACTGCATCTTTTGGGAATAAAGTTGTAACTTTGGGCTCAGGAAAGTTCTTTTAATCCTCCTCATGTCATATGCCATTCAATACATTTGAGTTTCTTTTTTTTGTCAAGGAACCATTTTAAAGGAAATATTCAATATCCTCCCAATTTTTAAGGTGATTGAAACATCCACTAGTTGAAGGCAACTTTGGTGTGCTTAAGGACGTTGGTTTAGAGTAACACAAAACACGCTGGCATGACAGGCAAGGAGTTGTGAGCCATTTCCCAGTTATGAACTCTTGAAACTGGTTTGCTACTGTGACAATTCCTTGAAAAAATAAAAATGACTGTCTTCTGTGTGACACTATGCAGCTTAAATGTGCACACACATGCACACACACATCCTTCTCTTCTCGCTGGTGGTACACAAGGAGTAAAGATCATTACCAACATCATGTTTAGTTCTGACCTTGTTTGAGTTCAAAGTCATATAATCAGTAGTGGAGCGAGTTTTCAACCCCAGATCCTCCTAGCCGCAAGGATGATGCATATTTTACTCTCCTATGCTGCATTGCAAGATCTTTTTGTTAGTTCCAACTTGCTTCATTGTTGGCAGCAGGGCCAAGGGAGGTCATGTAGTAGAATGTAGGTGACCTCATTGGCATTAACTTCAAAAGTTCAGACCCCATCCCAAGCATTTTTAACTTCCTGTAAGAATATACTTCTTGTAATAAACATAAGTGTAAATCATTTTTCCTGGCTGCTGTGCAGTTATAATTTTGGTAGAAATCTAAAATTTTTCTTTCTAATTTCTCCAATTCTAGTCTCTCATCTCTCTCAAAACTGCATCCATTTTTCTCTGTCCCTATCTTTGTTCAGGCTCTTACAGTTTCCCACAGGGAACTTTGCAACTTCCCAACAGGCTTTTCTCCTTCTGGTCCTTACTATGACACACAAGACTGTTTATGATGGGACCTCTTTTACCTTGCTTTCTTCCAGCCATCCTGAACTGCCTTCTGTTTCCTAAATGTAAAATATACAAGGTTATTTTGGGTTCCCGAATGCTTCTTTTTTCTCTACTCCAATCTTCTTATCTGCCTGATAAACTCACTCTTACGATTCAGCCAAAGGCCTCCACTTCCAGGAAGCCTTCCCTGGTTGTTTCAGGCTTTCTTCTTTTTTCTCTCTTAGCATCTTGTTTATCTGAATTACATTGGTCTAATTATTTGTTAATTGTCTTTGGACTCTGCTGCACTGTGAGCACTTTGAAGGCAGGGCCTGAGTTACATTCATCTCTGCAGCCCTAGAACCTAGCACAGTGCTTGACAGACATGAGGTACTTAATGAGAAGTTTTTGAGTTCACCGTTCCTGAATGCCTTCTGAAATGTTTGGCAAACATTGTTGGTGTTTTGGGGAAGTATTTCGTTGAGTATCTGTGGTGCGTCTTCAGGGGGCATATTCGAACACAACTGGGAGCAATTGAAAGGAACTTGACAAATTGTCTACATTGTAAACATAACTAAATGCCTTAGAATTGATGTACTTCCTCAGCTCTGATTCTCAGTGGACCAGAGGCTTAAATTGCCATATATACATAGATGATTCTCGTCTTTAACTGCTGCTCAGAAAGCTTTTTGGATGGTGCATCACATCAGGACCCAAAGTACCTATTAAACATGCCTATTCACATACCTCCCAGAACCCCAAATCCCTTCCCCAACACCTCCCACAATGAAGTTGAACAGTATCTAGATTCCCAAACAAAAACCTGGGAATTATTCTGGAATACCTTCTCTCACTCATTCTCCCACATTCAGTGATCACCAACTCCAGCTAATTCTTCCTCCTTAATAATATTGCAAATCTGTTCTCTTTGAGTTTTATAGTATTTCCCCCTTCCTGTCACCTCTCTCCCATGGTGATGGAGATGGAAAGGATTACTCAAAGCCCATTTCTTCTGAGCAGTGAGAGGCCCGGAAAGGGTTAATTTTCTAGGAACCCTCAAGAGAGAGGCATTCCTCCTTGGAAAATAACACTGACCTAGGGTCTTCTCTCAGTATTTATTCTCCAGGCCAGAAAGTTACAGAAAAGGAATACAGGTGGTTACAAAAGAACAGTAAGATAATCGTCATGGCAACGATCATTAGGTTTAGCTGCACCAAGGACATCTGCCCTTAGAGCCAGCAACTTTGCTGTGTTTCAATTCTTTATCTACAACAGAGACTTTAGCCCGGGAAAGATTCCTGTCTTTCACAAGCTTAACATTTCTGTGTGTAATTTTAAAAAGTTAAGCCATACCTGAAACTACAGGGCCTTGGAAGCTAGGCCCTGTGAATACATTTGCTTTCCTAATGTTAGTATATTCCACACCTTCCTTCATGGGGCTCTAGTTTTTCTCTCTGGATTACAGAAAGGTTCTGGTTTATTTTGTCTTCTCTCATCATGATTTCCACAATGCAACTGAGTGATTTTTCTGAATAGTGAATCTAATCACACATTGGCCCTGCATAAAAGATGTCCACCACCCTCAGAACAGAGTGAATTCCAAGGCCCTTTATGGTGTGGTGTCTGCTTCCTCCTCTAGCCAAGCTCGACTCACTGCTCCCCACCCCCCAGTGATTTAGTCGTAATGAATTACTTCCATTTTCCTGAAAAGTAACTTTTTTTTGCTTTTAAATTTTTTAACATAATGTTGCCTTTTTCTAGAACTTTTCACCTCCTTTCCCATTCCCACTTTCAACTTCCTACTCATCTTTCAGTCCTTAACTTAAACATTGTCTCTTTTAGAAGAATTTCCTTCAAAGTAACTTTTTTTTGCTTTTAAATTTTTTAACATAATGTTGCCTTTTTCTAGAACTTTTCGCCTCCTTTCCCATTCCCACTTTCAACTTCCTACTCATCTTTCAGTCCTTAACTTAAACATTGTCTCTTTTAGAAGAATTTCCTTCTTCTCCCAAACTGGTTTAACTGTTCCTCCTAAGTGCCCCATGAAAACATCTGTAATGATTCTTAACCACATGCACTATAATGATCTGTCTTGTGCTTGTCTCCTTCATTGGACTGTGAATTTCATAGAGACAAAGGTAGGACTTATTAATTATATAACCCTAGTTTCTAACACAGTGTCTGGACACAGAAGTTGCTCAAGCAGTGTTTGTTGACTAAACAAATAATTGTCAATACCTAGCCACATAAATATATTGGCCAATTTGCAAGTACTTTGGAGATCTGCTCAGGCAAAACCACTCACAACCAATACAATCTTGACATTTGTTTCAACCCAAGTACTAAGAGTAGTTAAAAATACTCACCTGCTCCCCATTCAGATCTTTATCTATTTGTTTATGAAGGATGAAATAATCAGTCTAGTCTAATTAGGAGTGGAAAGGGGTGTGCAGTCCAGCCCTACAATACATACGAAGAGTATGTATTGTCCTGGCCTCTGCTAATTAAAATAATGGTAGAGGAGAAGTGAAACTAGAAGAGAATCCATGTATTTTCTTATGGCAGGAACATATTATAATTTTAAGAGAAAGATTACTTAAGTAGAAAATACTTTGACTTTTATTAATAAAAAGTCAGAGAGAGAAATAATGCTTGCCTCTTGCTTTTGGTAATTGTTGAGGGCAAAGTTTACATGTGATTCCAATCCATACATGGATGACCTCATTTAAAAGGTGTTGAAAGTCAGCAATGACTGTATGCACTTAACCTCCTTTGCCCAGTTTCAAGTCTAGGTGCAATGGTGCAATTCGTGATTTAGATTTAAGGTTCTCAGCAGCCACATAAAAAGATTTCACAATCAGTTACATGATTCAAAGTGTCCTTAAGAGATAAACACGTCCGTTGTTCAAGAGGAACAAGCATTTCTTAGAACAAAGACTAAGGAGACATTTCTCTACCTGGGAACATAGAGAATATTTTCAATCACGTTTTGATGATAAACTGAACAGTGCATTTCATAGGACTCTTCCTCCATATTTTCACATAGCCCAGTCCCTCACTTCTTCTGAATCTCTGTTCAATTGTCACCTTCTCAGAGATGCCTCCCTGATGGCCACTTCTAAAATGGCACTTGCTTTTATCCTTTTATATCTCCTTTCTCTGCCTTATTTTTCTTCTCACCAACTCACATATCTTTATTAGATTGTTTATTGTTTATCTCCCCCTTTAAAATGTAAGCACCATGACAGCAGGGACATTGTTTTGTTCATATATTGCAAGTCCCTAGGATAGTGCATGGCACATGGTGGTATCAGTATACAGTTTTGAATGAACTAATGGTCAAAATGTCATCAGTAGCTCCAGGGGCTTTGAGGTTACTTATCAAAAGGTGTCTCGAGGAGAGCATGTCTAGCCAGTGCCTGCAACAGTTGAGATGGTTGGCTTTTTTCACTATGTTACTGCTGTAGGCTGGGGTTGGTGCTCAGAAAAATAAGGAATATTCTCAAGTGAAACTGTGAGGAAGGTGACTGTGTCTTGTTCTGCAAGTAGAAAGGGCTGGAGGCCATGTTACTTCCTGCGGCAGAGAAGGAGTTGCGGGTAATCCAGTTGGAGAACCACAGGGCAAGATTGGTTCTCAACAGAGACTGCCTCTTAACAGGGTCTTGAATGAGGACCCAATAGGAGTTCTATGCAATGACGGTGCCTGTGGCACATGTGCAGATGTTATGATTTAGCCATTCTTCAGAGACTCAATCCTTCCTTAAGAAGACAGGGAAAAGACTAGGGAAACCGGTCTCAGCTGGGTCCCTAAAACTTTCTGAGGGAAACACACTCATGATATGGAGGTGAAATGGTCCTCTTCCTGTCCTTAGGTTTCCCAACATGGATCAAGACAAAAAAGGTAGCCTCTGGCAGGAGCACATCAGATTCTTGTTTAGAAGTCCTATTTGTGATAACTTCCACTTTGGCCTGTTTATCCTCATCTTTTACAATAAAGGAAGAAAGCTATCCCTGGTAAGATTCTCCTCTGAATCTGCTAAAAAAGTAGAAGACCAACCTGGAAATAAGTCTATCAGAAGCAGACGGGTTTATAAGTGATGCCAGCAGCCTGGCCAAGGGCCACAAACTTGTTCTTCTCTTCTGAGGGGTTTTCACTGCACCTGCCTCCTCACAAGGTGAATCTCAGGGGTGGTATACAGAGGGCTAATTTGCCAAAAACACATGGGCTATACTCCCGTATGTCAGAGATCATGAATTTGAAAACCCAGTTTCTCCTTTCATTAATTAAGCTATTTATTTCTTTCTATTTTTAGATTCTGTCTCAGAGGCTAGAAGATCCATTAGGGGCACCAGAAAGGCAGCCCATAGATAGCCAGGGGCATGGGAGGTTAAGGGAAGGAGGCCAGGGTGAGGAAGAAGTGCTCAAACTTCCCTAATTATGCTGGTTTGGGTCCTTTACATGCTAAGACCTCTTGATTTTAAAAAAAGCTAAAATTAGAAAGCAATAAAAATAAAGGAAAATATGAGGGGGGAAAAGAGGAACAGTTATTTCAGTGGAGATTAAAATTTAAAAAGAGGGAATAAGGTAAGCTAAAAGGAAATTAAGCAGAAGCTAAAGTAAGAGATTTAAAATCTCCGTGAAGGTAAAAGGTTAAGAGTTTAAAAATACAAAACAGATGAGATTTAAAAATAAAAGATAAAATACTATAAGCTAATGAGACAGAAGGTTAAAACATGAGCAAAAGCTATAATGGTTCAGGCTAAAAGGCTAAAGCCTATGAGACAAAAAGCTGAAAACACACCCTTCTTTGAGATGAAGGATTTGGAGCAGGAAGTCAGAACTAAAAAGTCAACAGAAGGAAAATAAAAATTAAGTCAAAACTCTAAGAATAAAATGGATTGGGGGATTATTATCGTTTTTTAAACAAGTAAGAGGAAAACAAAAGCCAGCTGTTTAGAGGAGGTGGAGCATGGGGCAAGGCCCTCGGGGCGTGGGGGCTCCATGCAGGAGAGGCAGGGGGGGGGCCGGC
>NW_007733336.1:83573-88178 GCF_000696425.1 Galeopterus variegatus | reverse complement strand
GGGGCGTGGGGGCTCCATGCAGGAGAGGCAGGCGGAGGCCATGCAGCGTGTGGCCTGCCCAGCAGAGGCAGGGGCTGCAGAGCTGGCCAGGACTCTGCTGAAGTCAAAGGGAAACACCTTCTACCTCCATTTTAGAAAAGTTCTCGCTTCCATTGCCGCTGCTACTCTGCTCGCCTCAGCCGTCAGGATCTTCTCTCTGATCTTTGAATTGGCGGCCACCCCAAGTCTGTTCCCTTCCTGCAACCAGATTAATCTAGTGAGAACTCTATTTTGGCCACGCTGAAGATATAAAAACCTTCTGTGTTTATCATTTTAAAGACCAAACTCCTAAAAGGCCTTGCAAAATCTGGCTTTAATGTGCTTATCCAAATAAGTTAGAGATCCTCTATGTTGGCCCCTAAATTGAGCCTTGTCGACTTCATTATGCTAACCCTGAAGATACCTGGGGGTTCGGTATTTTGAGTTTGGGAGTTTGATCATGAGATCTGGAATTATTTCAGAAAAAAAAATTCTTAATTTCAGTTTGGGAAAGTCAAAGTAAATTGATATTGATTTTGTTTCAGTTTTCGGTTTCCAGAGAAAATTAGAAAGAGAGAGAGGGGACTAGACTTTATGTTCATGTGCTTCTGGGAAAATTTGGTTTTATTTTAAAGGAATGAGTGCTGACCCTCACTTACCAGCTATTGCCTAGAATGACTTTTTTTCCTGAGTTTGAGGATACATTGTCTTTAAAAATGCTTCTGGAGCATTTCTCAACTCAATTCTGAAAATAACAAAAATTTAGCTTCTCTAAGTGTTTGAAGGAAAAAAAAAAGATTTGGGAAAGAAAACTAACCATATTTAAGATTATCCCAATGAGTTTTCTGCCAGAACACCAGATGCTACTGGAAAAAAAAATCTGCCACAATTTGCTGTCTGGGAACTGTGCCTGTCTCTCTAACAGGGATAAGGAAAGCAATGTGAAAGAATGAGGTAAATGGCAATCCTACTCAAATAAACAAAGCTTTTTATATAAGAAATGTTCTGGTTAAGACTATTATGGTTACAGCACTAATTAACATTAAAATTCTATGATTTATCAGGAAACACAAGGACACCTTACAGCAAATGCAGCGTGAATGCTGGTTACTGTCTCACTTAGCCTTCCTAAAGACTTTTTCATTTCTTCATAATAAAATCTGTAACCAGCCAAAGTCCAGCTGCCTGCCCCAAACAAAAACCCTGGCTTGGCTGACCAAAGTCTGTTACCCCAGGACATTCAGCTCCTAGCTTAGTCTTGTCAGAATCTTATTACCAAACCCAAGTCTGGCTGCCTGCCCCAAACAAAAACAAACAATTCAGAAGTCAAATTTTGGTGAAAATGGAAATCAGCTTTAATTCAGGAATACTGGTGACCTGGGGAGAGATGTTAGGCTAACCCGTCTCTCTGGTAAATCTGACGGAGAATGGATGGACTAAAACCATCTCAAAGACTCAGATTTGCTGATGGGTTTTTAAAGAGGGGTTGAGAGATTGGAATGTGGGAAATGAAAAGCAGAAGGGAGGGGGACGTGGGCTGTGGGGGTTCTGGGCAAGGAGCCAGGTGCAAGGTATCGCTGTTTCCTGTTCCCATCCTTGGTGTTCTCTTAGGGTCCCATTGGAGGGGTGGAACCAGCACAGCTTTATTGATGTCTTCCTTGGTTTCTCAAGGTCTAGGTAGCACATGACTCATGGCAACTTTGCAGCTCCAGGCTGACTGGAAAACAACTTTACATTTATGTAAATAATGCTATCTTGCCCTGCAATCAAGGTTCAAAATATCAAGTAACCACGGGAAAAGAAGGAACTTAGAGAAATGCATGCTAAGGAAAAAACTGTCTCTTTAAAAAAATTGCCTATAGTCCAGGCATTTTTAGGTCCCAACATGGCTTCAGTTCTGCTCAGTCCAACAAAACTTCCCAGCAACATTGTCAGGTTCAGTCTGGGAACATTCTAGATTCAGATGTTAGCTTTACATTTCTATTTTCTTAAGTTGATTTTTGTTTTTCTTTTAATTTTTACATGGATTTGGATATGTCCAAAGCCTTTTATGAGCCAAATCTGTGTTGCATTTGTCATACCCAGATTTACTGCCTTTCCCTTTTATTCCATTTGTCAAAATTCAATTGTTTCTAATACAGCTTTCATTCACTGAGAGAAAAGGGAAAGGCAGTGAATGAAAGCTGTATTAGAAACAATTGAATTTTGACAAATGGAATATGTGTGTAGCTTAAAGTGAGGCATTTGAAGCAAACATCAAATTAGAAAATAGTTCCAAACTAATATTGTTTTTGAGCATAAAAAATACTCAGATGATTGTATCCTTCTCTTTTCATGCAGTTCTGTGCTGTCTGATTCCAGCCTATAGCAGGAACAGAAATTCCCATAAATTATGTGAAAGGCAGACTTTGCTATACTTCTCAACACTCTCTAGGGTATATAAGAAGCCCAGAAGGAGGATGAAATCTAAAATTTCCTGCCTTCTGCTTTTTGAGTTACCCAAGTCTTACTCAGCCTGTAGTTTGGATTGTTCGATAGCTTATCTTTTTTTTTTTGTTAAGGACTGAATGTATGTCTTCCCCAAATTTGTGTGTTGAAGCCCCATTCTCTAGTGTGGCTGTACTTGGAGGTCATGGGGTAGGGGGGGGTCAGCTCTGATCCTATAGGATTAGTGTCCTCATAAAAAGAGACACCAGAGAACTCACTCTGTGTGCATGCATCAAGAAAAGGTCATGCGAGGACGTAGAGAGAAGGCAACTGTCTGCAAGCCAGGAAGAGAGCCCTCATCAGAAAGAGAATTGGCTGGAACTTTGATCTTGGGCTTCCCAGCTTCCAGAACCATGAGAAAATAAATGTCCATTGTTTAAGCCACCCAGTTTATGGTGTTTTGTGTGGCAGCCAGAGTATAACCAACAGTGTTCCTATTTGTACTGATAATAAAAGCATAGAAATTGCTTCCAAAAAGGAGATATATTATAGAAGAGGGAAGGGACCTAGTTTGTTTTGTTTAGTAACCGTATCCTTAGCACCTGGAGGAGTGCCCGCCTCATGGCAAGTACTAAGTGTTTATATTGCTAAGTGAATGAATAAATGAATGAGTGAGTGAATGAATGAATAGATAAAACATCTCAGCTTCTCTTGATAACTAAAATTGATCACCAAAGTAGATTACAAAAGATGGTATTGCATTTCCTCCCTTGAAAATTTTTACATGTATGCTTATCTTGAGTATTATCATTTTGGAGCAGTCCCAACGAAATGCCATCCCGAGTTTTTGATTTTTAAACTGAACTCCAGATTTTATTTGCATTTCACCAGTGTTTCCATTAATGTTCTCTCTTCTTTTCCAGGATTCAATTCAGCATACCGCATTCACTTAGTTGTCATGTTTCCCCAGTCTCCTTTGGTCTGTGACTTTCCCAATCTTTCCTTGTTTTTCATGACCTTGAGGAGTACTGGCCAACTATCCCATGTAATGTTCCCCAATCTAGGTTTGTCTGTTGCTTTTCTCATGATTAGAGTGAGGTTATGGGTTTTTGGAAAGAATATCACAGTAGTGAAATGCTGTCCTCATCATATGATATGAGAAGGCACATGATATTCACATGAAATTACTCGTGATGTTAAACTGAAGCTTTTTGTATCAAATTATCATGATGCTTTTATATTTCTATAGTATATGAAATGCTATGGTCTGAATGTCTGTGTCCCCTCAAGATTCATATGTTGAAACCTGATCATCAATGTGATGGTATTAGAAGGTGGGATATTTGGGAGGTGATTAGGTCATGAGGACAGAGCCCTCATGAATGAGATTAGTGCCCTTATAAAAGAGGCTCCAGAGAGCTGCCTTGTCCCTTCCATCATAGAGGACACAGCAAGAAGGCCCCATCTATGACCTAGGCAGTGGTCTCTCACCACAAACTAATCTGTTGGTGCCTTGATCATGGACTTCCCAGCCTCTAGAACTGTGAGAAATAATTTTTTGTTATTTATAGCCACGCAGTCTAAGGCATTTTGTTATAGCAGCCCAAATGGACCAAGACATGCAACAATGACACTTCACACCTTCTGATTGGACATAGAAGATCTCAATCTCATCTCCCTAAGTTCTGAAATGAAATCTTCTCCTTTACCACTGATTTTACGGAAAGTAAGATTGTGTGTGTATCTTTGTGAATGGTCTTATACACAATGAATACTATCTTTATAGCTTAATCTTTTTCTCTTTGTCTGAAGAACTATAGTGAAATATGCTAGATATATTAATAAGGAGGGATTTTCTCTAAGGTTCTTGGTTCATTTTGAGATCCAGATAGGAACTTTGATGGCCTAGAGCTCAACTTGGCCCTCCTAGGATTAGCACATTAGGCACCTTATAAAATATAATTTATTTAATGTCCCGCCAGCCATACCACCCTCAAGTGTGATGTCATCAACACATTAAATGAGGACATGTGGGACTTCAAGAAAAAAAGAAGTGAGTTTTGGCAGGTAACTCAGAAGGTAGCATGGAAGTAGTAGTGTGGTCTCCTTCAGTTACACCCGAGTAAAGCACGTATGGGTGATGCAGAGATGGTGTGCTGC
>NW_007733336.1:81930-82817 GCF_000696425.1 Galeopterus variegatus | reverse complement strand
ATTTATATTGGAACTTATCCAAAGTTCAGTCAAGTCAGGGTGAGTAAAGCAGCCTTTGGGGAATAGAGAGCTTGTCCAGAAGAGGTAGTTACCTTGGCCAGAGTCTGGCATATGAATGAACACTTTGCTTCCAACGAGGAGTTTAACTTGCTCAGCCTCACTCTTGAATTGGGTCCATTGTGCCTTACTAAACTCTTGAAATTTTATTGGCAATTCATCTTTTGCTTTCTGTCTTGGGATATCATTTAAGGCATCCACTGTCACAATGCAATCAGGAAGTGTTTGTGACTCAGAAATTGAGAGGTAACTGTGGATAGATAATAAAGACAATTTCTGGATTAAAGATAAATGTTGATTCAAACTATAATTTCAGAAAGAGCACTTTTAATGTCTTTTTCTAGTTCAGTAACTCTTTTGGAATACCTGTTATGTGCAAATCAGTATGTTCGATCCAAAAGGTAGAAAGAGAAATAAGAAATGTCCCTGCTTTCACATAATATATTGCTAGACAAAGATCAAATCCATAATTAATCAATACCAAATCCAGACTATTAAATGTAATAAAAGTAGAATGAAAATATAGCAGTAGATTTTGTGAAGCTGTTTACATTGTGAAAATATATAAATGTAAATTGGGTGAACATTTCAGTGTATTAAGAGATAAATGTGTGCCTGGGTCAAATGGCATGTAATTGGTCACCCATAAGCATTTCTGAGTCACACAGATAAAACTTTACAACACTTGCCCTTGAGATTTTGTTGTGGGGATATTATCTCACCAAACTAGAAGTCAACCTTAGACCTTTAAGCTGCATAACTTGGCAGTTCCAAATACTGCACCCACATTCCTTGGCAGAAACAGGCTCCCAAGGATTCTGAGTTCTTAA
>NW_007733336.1:46537-80818 GCF_000696425.1 Galeopterus variegatus | reverse complement strand
CTAATTTTTTCAGCTCTATCTCATGCTCTACCCATAAAACACTCTTTGACAAGAATAAATGTGGTAGTGCAATCAGTTCACTGATACTATTGGAAAACAATAGAATTCTGTTAGGTTCTCTTCTATACTTTCTGCAGCTCCATCTCCAGCCCTCACCCCCTCCCGCTCCCCACAGCAACTTTGAATGGCTAGGGTAATTTAGTGGTTCTTGATGAAACAGGAGATGTGACCTGATCCTTGCCTGAAAGAGTAATAGAAAGTCAGGCCTCTCCAACTTATTCTCCAGGTAGGCTTATCTGGTAGACCTGGCCCCATGAAAGAACTTGGAAGAGAATTTTGTGGTAGAGCAAGAGTTGGTATACTGTTGCTGGGACTCAAGATAGAATTGGGATATGATATGAATAGACAAAAAAACCGGTTAAGATACAGAAATAATGATGATGAGATTGGCAATGATAACAAACACATATCAGTGCTTACTATCTACCAGGCATTGTTTTAAGCATTTTATATATTTAAACCATTTAATGCTCCCAACAACCCTATGGGAAAGGTACCATGATTATTTCCATTTTATGTTGTTTATGCAACTTGCCTAAGGTCATCCAGTTGGAAGTGAAGGATCCAGCCCTTTGTGCATGTTCTAAATCTTCATGCTGCATCTTACTGAATTACTAGAGATGGCTGCCTCTGCAGCCATATAGTCATCTATTTACATTTGAAAGAAGATAAATTTCAGTTTTGTCTTGCATTAGCAATAGGCGATTAATTACATCTAACCTTTTTATACCTAGGGAATTGATAGTTTTGTGTTTTTGTTTTAGAGTTAGGTGGTAAGAGTAAGAATAGGTTGTGTTCTTTTTGTGTTCAGGACAAAAAACCGGGGAAATACACAGATACGAATGTAACTAAATTCAATTAAACTATAATCTTTAGAGCCCTTTCCATCATTTGTATCCAGCCAGTGTCTGTCACTTGGTATTGGAGCAAAGAAGAAAATGAATTTATTTCCCTGCTTGTATACCTACCCATGTTAGGAACCACTGTTTAACACACATTTTTAAAGTATTCTCTATGTGCCAGTTGTTATACTCGTATTAGGATCTGGGAAGACCAAGTTGAAAGGGCAAAGGTTACTGGGCTATGGAGGTTTAAAATCTGATGGAGGTTATAGACAAGTAAATAAGAAATTTAAATACAATTGGATAAATAAGAGATATCTTAGTCTCTTTTACCCACAGAAACCCAGATATTTTGAGATTTTGTTGCTAACTTAAAATCAAAATGTTCAACAAAAAAGTCCCCTAACGTGAATATAAAAAAAACTTAAAAGAAATTGTGGCTGTTGTATAAAATTCTGTAATGATGATTCCCTGGCACAGTGAATTTTACTTAATAAAAAGCATTAATGGGGAAAAGCTGTAGTCTTAACACCCGCAGGTATGTAACTTAAGATGGCAACAAATTGGAATAGCACCAAATGAAACTCAGAAGTAAATATTTGTTGAATGGATGAATAAAGAAAAGCAAAACTGACTAAAGAGCTCTTCCTCTTACCTCTTAGTTGAGAAACATCTGAACGTTCTTTGTCTATAACTTGCATAATTTCATTTCTCATGTTAATGATTGCCTTGCTAGATCTCAGTTATTTTTTCAGGTTTTATTTTTCTTTGCAAGGAACTTAGTAATTCTCTTCTTTGTTCCATTTTAGGAACATCTGTTGCAAATCTAGTGTTGAGTTTATTTGAAACTAACAGCTGCCCAGTAGCAGATTAAGAGAAACAGCCTAGGTGAAATTACCCTGCAGGTTCCTTTCCAAAAGAGCTAGTTTCTAAAAATTTACCTTTCATTACATTTAAATTATGTGATATGGGAGACACTGGAATGGCAACAATTCTCCCTGTTTAGCAGGATAGATCAGGGTTTTGTGTTTATGATAATCCTGACATATTTATTCAAATATTTAGATATTTAAAGGCTACGTGAGAAAAACAAAGTTACGATTTGAATTTGAGACCAGTTGGACGATCTGGCTCTTGGCTAATGCTTTCCAAGTGCAGTGCCACCGCCCGGACTCGGCAACTTTGCCGAATTCCCAGCTTGTGTTACGACAAATCACTTTAAAATAAATATGAATGGTATAACAGTCTGAGTCTTCAAGTGGAGCTTACTCTTCAGAACTAAGCAAACAACAAGCTAGTACTAAAACAACCATTGAAAAGAAAACCTCAAAACTGCTACCAGACTGGACTCCTACAAATCTTGGAGCCTCTGATGCCCACCTTAGAAGTTTTAGCTATACAGCAAGGGTGTTTATGAAATGTTAGCAAAGACTCCTCTGGCCACATAAAACATGACAGCAATAATGAACTCTTTAAACCTGGAATTTGTAGAATTGCTCAACACCCAAATAGGACTTAACCCTCATATAGCTAAACTTTTGTATAGAGTCTGCTGTGAGTCTGGCACTATTCTAATATTCTGTACATACTGTCTGTTAATCTAGACAACACCCATGAGACGAGAGGACTATTGCTAACCTCAAGTTGTAAATGAGAAACCGAAGTGGAATTGCTCACTTAAAGCCATGTAGCAAACAGATGGGTAAAATCTAAGGTCACTGAGCTAGAAATGGCAAGCCTGGAACAGAGACCCAGGACATTTGAATTCAAAATTCATCTGCTCCACCGCAGCTGAGAGCTTGTTTTCAGTATCTGCCTTGGAAGAGTGCAAAGGTAATAAGGAAGACATTAGGGGTGGAACTCAAGACACAGAAGAACACCGAGTGATTCTGTGGCATTGCGCTGGTTCTTCTTTTTATCCGATCTCCTAAAAGTGAAGCCCCTTCTGTTTTCTCCTTCTCTCTTTCTTCTTCGTGCTTCTCTATCCCTTATTTCTTTTGGCCCCTGTATTGCTTATTCCTACCCTGTATTAACATGTGCAATTCTTTCTAAAAGCTCATCAGGGTCTGCAAAACTGTTTACATATCACAAGAGGACTCAAAAAATAACTAGATAAAAGAAAATGTGTAGAGACCAAAATATATCATTCANAGGAAGACATTAGGGGTGGAACTCAAGACACAGAAGAACACCGAGTGATTCTGTGGCATTGTGCTGGTTCTTCTTTTTATCCGATCTCCTAAAAGTGAAGCCCCTCTGTCTTCTCCTTCTCTCTTTCTTCTTCGTGCTTCTCTATCCCTTATTTCTTTTGGCCCCTGTATTGCTTATTCCTACCCTGTACTAACATGTGCAATTCTTTCTTAAAGCTCATCAGGGTCTGCAAAACTGTTTACATATCACAAGACAAAGAGGACTCAAAAAATAACTAGATAAAAGAAAATGTGTAGAGACCAAAATATATCATTCAAGCTTCAAGGTCAGGTTTTGTTTTTCTGTAGTATTCCAATAAACTGCGTATAGAGAAACATTAGCTGGTGACATTTTAGAGTTGGAAAGAACAATAGACGTAATCAACTCAAACTCTTCACTTCAAAGATGAGAGAAATGTGTCCTAGGGGGCAAAGATGACTTGTGCAGAGCCAGCAAGTGTCAGATCTGGGACTTTGCCATGGGAATCCTCACAATTAGCTTATGCTCTCTTCTCTGACTCCATGTGACAGAGGTTGCTTGGCACACAGTGACTGCTTGGCTTCTCTTCATCAAGATTCCATTCCGTGATAAATGAGATAGTGTACCTTGTCTGTAATATCTGGAATTATGGAATCAGGTAGACTTGGGTTCAAGTTGCTGTTTTGCCGTTTACTAACTGCATGATCCTAGGCATATTACTTACCATTTCCTCATCTGTAACAAGTACGGTGATACAACAGAAGGTCTCAACTTATGATCATTACACTTAATGATTTTCAACTTTACATTGGTGTGAAAGCGATATGCTTTCAGTGTAAACCATACTTTTGTTACCCATATAACCATTGTTTTTTTTCACTTTCAGTACCATGTTCAATAAGTTGCATGAGATATTCAGCACTTTATTATAAAATATGCTTTGTGTTAGATGATTTTGCCCAACTGTAGGCTAATGTAAGTGTTCTGAGCACATTTAAAATAGGCTTGGCTAAGCTATGCTGTTTAGTAGGTTAGGTGTATTAAATGCATTTTCGACTTAATGGTCTCAACTTATGATGAATTTATTGGGACATAACCCCATAGTAAGTTGAAGATCAACTGTACATGCCTCCTGGGGTTGTTGAGAAAATTTAAATAGTAGTTAATGTTTATAGAATAGACTGCTTGCTTTGTGTCATATTCTGTGCTAAATGTTTTATATTTATTTTTTCATATAAAAAACCACTTAGACCATATAACAATAAATACGTGTGTATAAACAGACACATACCCATACGCATATAGTTAGAGATATCACACATACACACACACACGCACACGCACACGCATGCATGCACACACACACACACACACATACCACTTAGGAATTTCATTTAAGGCTTGGCTATATTGGTTCACACATACACACACACACGCACACGCACACGCATGCATGCACACACACACACACACACACACATACCACTTAGGAATTTCATTTAAGGCTTGGCTATATTGGCTTTTTTTTTTTTTTTTAAAGATGACCGGTAAGGTGATCTTAACCCTTGACTTGGTGTTGTCAGCACCACGCTCAGCCAGTGAGCGAACCAGCCATCCCTATATGGGATCCGAACCCATGGCCTTGGTGTTATTAGCACCACGCTCTCCTGAGTGAGCCATGGGCCGGCCCCTATATTGGCTTGAATAAATGACAGCAATCTTGTGGTAGACAGTCCAAGGCCTTTGTGGTTGTCCCATGAAGTTACCAGGGCTCGCGTTTTTTTTGTCTTTCTGCCTTGCCAAAACTTTGGTAGAAGACTTTCACCCTCAGGGTCATGAGATGGCTGCTCAGTCATGCCATCTATGCTTTAGGTGGTTAAATAGTGGGAAGGGAGACAGTAAGAAGCAGAAGGGCAAAGCTGCCCCTCTGGAAATGCTGCCCAATGACATGCAAGCTCTTCTGCTTTCATATTGCTATCACTTCTATCTACAGAAAAGGCTGGGAAAGATAGTTTTTATCTGGGCATATTCTACCCCTAAGTATATGAAATGGGTAGGTAATTGGCAGTTTCTGCAACATATTTATCAAGGTCAAGTGAAGAAGTACAACTCTCTCCAGCTTACTGAGGAGGTTACTATACTACACACTGTATGTATATATGTACACATGTATATACATGTTATATTAAAAAGAAAAGATGGTTACTTATCACGTGTAGAGGTGAGGAATGTAAGTATGATTTTCACGTCATCCCAGTAAATTGGCTGGGATCTGTGGCATAGATTTAGCAAAAGGAAATCATCAAACAAACAAAATGATTTGATGTGTGTCTGGCTACTGCTAAGGCCTGGAACCCTCACACAATACCAATTGTCTAGCTCTCAATCGTGTTTGTGACGCCAATTGTAAAGCTAGGCTACTATTCCAGTTGATGGGCTCTTTTACCTGCCAGTAATCCTCCACTGATGGGGCTGATTGTTGAGCTAAGGCTGGGTCTGGAGCTCCCAGACCCCTGCAGCCCATTCACAGACTGGGTCACAAACCCTTCACATGCCACCCTGGGTCCCCAGACCCCTCACACGCAAGTCTGGGTCACCAGACCCCTTCACATAGATCAATGAGCTAGGTAACTGGCCAAAAGGTCCTTGGAGCCATAGGTTGGAAAGCATGGCTGCGCAGGGTGGAGCCTTGAGGCTGATGCCCACTCACCTGCTTCAGCAAACTCTCTTTCTCTGTCTGAGGAATAGCAGCAAAACTAAAAAGGTACATTGACGCACATGAGCACGAACTCCACACACACATGCACGCGTGCACGCATGCGTGCACACACACACACACACACACAATTTGCTTACAAAGGATGTTGAACCACACCCAACTGGACCCGAGTTGAGGGCCCTGACCAAACCATTCTATTTTCCCAACAATGTGTGTTGGGGTAACTGAAGCAGGATTCAGAAAGGGACAGGTATGGAAGAAAATTTGTCCCAGTACAGAGAAATTGTCTAGGAAAAGGGGCCATATCTGTAAGTAGGAAATCTGGAGGATCTGGAGGGTACTCCAGCTCAAGAAGTTAGGAAGTTGCATGAGGGGTAAGCATAACTTAACCTTGAGGTCAACACAAGGGGAATCTGGAAATTGTAAAGAGGCTGTCCATCTGCTCTCTGTTGGATTTGGGGTGGGGAGGAGACAGAGAGAGAGAGAGAGAGAGACAGAGAGAGTGCTATCTTCAGTTCATTTTTTGGACACAAGAAAATTTAGGATTAGAAGGAAAATGTAATGCCTTGTAAGAAGTTGCTACAAGTTAGTAATGAATCTGTATACTTCCATTTCATGACATATAATAAAGTAAATTTTCCACCATCACTGCCTCCCTAGGCTTGGGCTTTTTTCGACACCCCTTGCTGAGCAGGGACACCTGTGTGGACAAACAGGAAAGGGCCGCAGAGCCAAGTTTGAAGTCTTAGAAGAGAAGCTCCTGAGACATTGGCCACGGACCATAGAAGGTTTCTTGTGGCAGAAACCTTCTGGAATTTTCCATTCTGGGATTCTCTGAGCCCATTTTGCTATGGGTCATCATGACCTGGCAAATGAAATGACTTAACACAATCCTTTGTTCAAGGACAGCATGAAATCTTCTGGGTTGATCAACTCCTTGTTAGCTGTGATTGCAGCTGAGAGCCTGACACATAGTGAGCACTCGATAAAAATTTAATTAAATTTTTTAAATAAATGAATGAATAACCATCTAGAGAGTACTTAGAATGGCTTCAGTAAATGGCAATATGGTTATAATATGTTTACTTAGTCAGCTATTGATAGTGCTGGCAAAAATTGATTGTGTAAAGTACAATTTGAGTTTTATTTTCTAGCATTTGGTTGAAACCATCATGGAGGAACTACTTTAAGGGGGTGAAAAAGTACCTTGCAGGAATAACAGTAACAATTACTTTAAAATGTGTTGGTTTCCTGTTAAAATGCCTTGAAATCATATCACTTTTCTCAAATTTACTATTCATGAGGGAGGATGAGAAAATTATTCCCTGTGCATTCCCCCTCCCACCCCAAACAAGAACAGATTAAATTACCTAACTTAAGCTCTCTCCTCTGTTCCACCAAACATTTTTTTTTTAAAGGACAAGCCTTAGGTTTGTGGATTTGATTAGCTTAAAGTCTTTCCAACTTTGTATATCTGAGTGTTCATTCATTCAGTAAGAGCATGGTCCTACTACGTTCAAGGCAGTGTGTCAAATAAGATCTGATTCCTATTCTCAAGGAAATTTCTATGAACCAGAAAATAAAGAGAAAGAAACAATTGGTTACAATATAGTGTTATTAGGTGATGTAAGTGCTAAAATACAGTGATGTAAGTGTTATAATGGTGATTTGCACAGTCCTCTGGCTATATAGGGAGGCACTTTAGTGTCATTTCTGTGTGAGTTTAAACTTGGATTTTTGAAATCTGGTTTCTAATACTGCCCATGCTTCTCACTAACTGCGTTTTTTTGGGAAATTATTTTGTCTCTCAAAGCCTCAGTTTTCTTATATGTAAAATGAAGATAATAGTAATATTCATTTCAAAAGGTGTTTTGAGAATTTAATGAGATATGCTTATTATGAAATCACTTAGAATAGAATAAAAACTCCTTAGCCTCATGCTAGGTTCTAGCCTCTGCGTCTCATCAATCTCATCTTTCCCGCCCTCGTCCTTACTTGCTATGCACCAGCCATACTTCCTCCTGGTCCTGGAGTACACCAAGCTTTCTCTGCCTCTCGGCCTTAGCACATGCTGGTTTCTTGTCTGAAATGCATTAATGCTCTAATTCACCCCACTAATGAAGACTCATCTCTAAAGTTTTAGCCTAAATATCTTTTTACAGGTCACAGCTCAAATATTTTTTTTCTGATCCAGAAGTGTAAATCAGTTCCATTCATTTTCTGTTTTCTTTCCTAGCTGCCTATTGTTTTATTTTTACACAGTACTTGTCACAGTTTGTAATTCTGTATTCAGACATGTTTATATAATATATATCTTCCCCACTATACTGTAGCTCAAGAGGGTAAGGATCATATTTTTTTTTTTCATTCATCACCATAAACTCTTTTCAGCACAAAGCTTGGCATACAAGATGCACTTTAAATATTTGATAATTAATGAGGAAATAAATGAATGGAAACATGGTTTTGCATGTAAAGCATTAACACTGTATTTGGCTTACAGTAAGTGTTCTATAAATGCCAATGCTTCTAAACAGCAGGTATGAGATTTATATTGTGGGGGAGGTCAGAAAATTTTCCTGGAATTGGTGACATTGGAGTTAAAGTTTGAAGTCAAGTTCTTACAGCCCCCATATTTCTGGGCTTTACAGAATAGAGAGTTTTAGGCTATATCGGTGTGCTTTATGGCAATCCATGACAATTTTAGAGAAAAAATGACTAGTCACTTTACTTTTGAAATTATTTAGCATAGTTTCTTCTGAAGTTTTCAACAAAGCATTGCCTCACATTATCTCCTCGAGGTAGGTCACAGGAAAAATGGTTATTTCTGTTTCAGAGGTAGAGAATTATAGAATAAAGAACAAAAGTTAAGTCAGGCTTCATGGAAGAGATGAAGGAATAAAAGGCAAAGGGAAACAAAGCAAACTTTAGAGCCAACAGGTCAAGGAAAGTATTACTGAATTCCTGGCAAGTTACATTTGACAGCCATAGTCTGCATGCTGGAGCTGATCTGCCTAAAGAGGCATTCAAGAAAAGGGAGCGGTCCACGTTCCAGCAGTCTGAACCCCCCAAATGGAACACACTATAGCCTCATTGGGAATCAGGATGGCTCAGTCATGGTGGGCCTTGGCCATGATTCTGTGGACTGAAATGACCCTTAGTAGATCAAAGTAAGATCTGATAAAGTCTGAGAAATTGCAAGGTGTGCATAGTCTTAATTTAGAGACACTTTCCAGAAAATACTGAAGATTTCAGGTTAGAATGCCTGCTTATGGGATTTTATAGGAAACTATCATTCTCCCACATATTATAATATTTTAACTTGGCCAATCTAAGCTCACTTAAAGAGCTTAAAATAACCAAAAATGCTAAAGTATTTAACATCTGTTTTCCTTAAAATGAGTAGAAGGCAGAAGGATTAGATCTTCTTTTTTGGGCAGTTCATCAGAGTCTGCAGCAGGAAGAAAAAGGTTCTGATTACTGTTCAAAAAAGTTCTTGTTTGTTTATTTTTTTCATTCTTCATTGGTCTCTGGCCCCTAAAGTAAAACTCTCAGTAAGGATGACAGCAGACACTATTTACCAGCCCAGATTCCTCAGTTTCCTCTGTCTCTGGTTTGGCAGGCTTTCCCCAGTCCAGCTGAATTACTGGATTCAGTGTCATTCTTGAAGTGAGCACAGTTGATTCCTCCTTCCTAACATGCCAGTCTCATAGATAGAGGCTATGACTCCTTAGAGATGACATTTATTAGTGTTTATTATAGGCAAAAATCTAAACTAAGCTCTAAGAATACAAAGACAATAAAACAAGATCATTGCCTACAAGGAATTCTAATCTACTGAGTAGGGAGAAACACCAACAATTTGTTGCAATGTAATAAGCACTCCACGATAGACCTATTTTCTGTGGAAGTCCAGGGAAGTGAGTAAGACGATTAAATCATTCATTTATGGAGTGTCTTCATAAGGCAAAGCCTTGCCCTATAGCTGAGGAAGATAAATATTAAAAAAGAAAAGTTTCTTTTCCTCTAGGAACTCAACATGCTTTTACGAGAGGCAAGCACACACACACATACACACACACACATCTCAAATAATATGTAATGAAATCTGTTTTAGGTTCCTTAAAATAACCATGAAAAAGTACTCTGTGCTTTGGGAGGACTTCTATTTCAAGCATTATGGCAGACTAGACATCCTAAAGCCCTCCCATATCTAAAAATTCTCAGTAAAATATTTTAATTTATTTTAAAATGCATTGCTGAGCTAGTGACAAGGTAAAGGAAATCCTAAGAGGCTAAAAAATAAAGCAAAATCACATGTCCATAGAGATGAGTCAGTGGTAAAAATCAGCTATTCCCCTGAAGTCACCTGCCATTTCTCCATGACTTAGAGCTTTGGTTTTATTGCTAAATTGGAGTCAGGAAGCAAAAACTAAGACTGTTCCAGAAAGGATATAAGATTAGAGATAAAAAACTTAGGCCCACCACATTACACTCTTGGTGAAATGGTGAACTAGAAATATCCTTGCCTTTATCTTAACTCTGAGTGTAAGGGAAGAGTTCTGCCCTTAACTGGCCTTTGTGGGTGTTTGAGGCCCAAATTCAAACTACTTTTGTGTTTGAGATTAAGTTGAGAATTTATTATAAAGTGACCCCAAGTTGGCAGTGTCCCAAGATACCTGGCAGAAGCAAATATAAATTTCTGTGGAGGAACCCACCTTTAACCTAGGCCTTGCAAATGTCCACGAATGAAGTTTATTGAACATGTATTCATGATAATAAAATCATAATGTACGAGGAAAAAAAGCAACCATGAGCATGAATCAGCAAAAACAAAACCAAAGAAACAAAACAGCTAGACAAATTAAAAAATAAAAACAGCAGTTTTAGACGCACAAAGATACTAGATATTTTAATTATTGAATTTGCATATTTAATGTGTTTAAAGAAATTATAAATTTTGTTTTCTTAATAAATCAGCCGGTTCTGTAAAAAAAAAAAAAAAAAAAAAAAAAGAAATAAAAAAGAATATTTAAAGTATGAGTGTAGAATAAGAGATTTTAAAAAATGAGTGTGGAGATTTAAAAAGACTCAGAAATTGTAGAAATAAAACATATGATAATTGACATCACTCTTCTTTTTTTTTTTTTTCTGGCAGCTGACAGGTACAGGGATTCAAACTTGTGACCCTGGGGTTATAAGGCTGCACTCTGACCAACTGAGCTAACTCACCAGCCCCAAACATATAATAATTAAAATTAAAAACACAGTGAATAGGTTAAAGAATAGATTACACAAAGCTGAAGAGAGAATTAGTGAATGGGAAGATATCTGAAGAAATCAGACTATAGCAAGAGAAAGAGAGAGATAAAATATTATAAAGAGAGATTAGGAAACATAAAAGATGCATGCAACAATATAACAAATGTCTGATTGGACTTCCAGATAAAAAGCAGAGGTAATGCGGAGAGGCACTATTTGAAGTGATGAGGCCTCAGAATTTTCCAAAAATAATATAAGAACATGAATCTTTTAGAATCCTTAGAAGGAAGAGGTTCACAAAGTTCCAAACAAGTTAAATAAAAAGAAATTCACATCAAGGAATTTTCTAATGAGATTTCTTAATACCACAGACTGCCTTCCTCCTATCCCCTTACCCCGCAAAAAATAGCCAGAGAGAAAAAACAAGTTGTCTGTTATCTGTGAAGAAGAATAGTTAAATTAACATTTAACTTCTCAGAAACAACAGAGCAAACTAAACAAACATAGAAAACTATCTTCGTGTTACAGAGAAGATACTTTGCCAATCTAGTGATGTGTACCCAGCAAAATTATCTTTCAAGCTTGAGAATAACATAAATGTTTTTTTTTTCAGACAACACTGATGGATTTTGATGAACAATACACCCTAAATATGCAATAAGGACAGACAAACAAGAACTATTTGTGTAAACACTAACAACAGTGTCTGATTGTGTGGATATTAAAATGATATAACCAGAATATTGTGGTAAATATATGTTACTAGTTTTAAGCTTTGTTAAATTAAATACACATGTTAAAATTTCTAGGTTAATGATTAAAATAATTAAGGAAGAATCTACAATTTCAAGCTAGTTGTGGGCAGAATCAAGAATGAGAAAAAATAGCACAAAAATATGCATGACAGAAGATAAAAAGAAACAGAAACAGAAAAAAAAAGAAAATTTAGAAAGTACAAAATAAGAAAGTAGAAATGAATCAAAATACTTCAGTAATCAGAACAAATTCATATGGGCTAAATTTTCTAGTTAATAGACAAAATTGTCAGACTGGTTAAGAAATGAAATTAAGCCATGTTGAATGCAAGTGGCATACCTAAAACAAAAGGATTCACAAAGGCTGCAAGTGAAAGCATAGGACCAGACACATATAAACAGGTGCTTAAACTCTGATCATCAGGGAAATGCAAATAATGATACTACTAACACACCCTGCAAATATCAAAAATTTTAAAGTCCATGTTTGGCAAAAATATGGAGAAATGAAAATCTTTATATACTGCTGGTGGGTGGGAGTGTAAATTTTTACCTTCACTTTTTGTTTTGTTTTGTTTTTTGGTGGCTTGCTAAAACAGGGATCAAACCCTGGACCTTGGTTTTACCAGCATCATGCCCTAACCAAATGACCAAATGAGGTAACCAGCTAGCCCTGGTACCATTACTTTGGAAAGTGCTTTGGCATTATCTAGTACAGAAACTCACACACGTGTAGCAGGTACACACGCACACACATGCATATATATGTACACACACACACACACACATACAAGAATATTCATAGCAGTACTGTAATAGCCCAATTAGAAACAATTCAGAAGGCCATCATCAAAACAATGGATAAATGTGGTGTGTTCACACAATGGAATGCTATGCTGGAATAACCAAGATAAGGAATGAGAATGAGGGAATAAGTGTATGGGGAAGGTTGAGCCCTGAGTTGAACACGTTGAATTAAGCTACCTGTGAGACAGAAATGCTCACGGGTGTATTGCAGATGCTGGAAGTGTGGGCTGGACTCAGAGGCAAGGCCAGGGCTTGGGCATCATCTGCTGTGGTGATCACCAGTGGCTTCTGAGAGAAATTTCTTCACGTGGCAAAAGTGAGAGGAGAGAAGCATGAAGGAGTGCAGACATTCAGTGCCCGCTGATCTTTTAAGAAGTTGAGTAGTGAAGAGAAGGTGAAGGAGAAAGTGGTAGGCTGGATGAACATGAGGTCAAGCTGGTAATAATTGCTGACATTTATTGACTGTGTATTAAGAGCTTTACATAGACTGTGTAAATTAATCCTCAAAACTCTCTGACATGGGTACTTTTGTTATTTACATTTCATAGATGGGAAAACTGAGGCACAGAGAGATTAAGATCACATAGCTGTGTGGTAAAGTCAGGATTTATACATAGGCAGTCTGAAAGAAATATACTTTTAAAATGTTACGTGTAATGAAAATGCATATGTATGTGCATTAAAACACAGCAGAGTTCTCAGCAGTAGGTGAGATTCCAGCATGCTTGTAGCATAAAGGGAGTGAAATTAGGAGAGGGATTTAAAAAAAGAGGACAAAGTACAAAAGAGAATAGGAGGTGCTGGGAGTGACCAGGAAAAGACGGTTTCTTTTGGGATTAGAAAAAAGGAAGGGATGATGGAGGTCATTCGAGGCACGGGTGGCAGGAAGTAGTGGGTTCATTTTGGGTACTTTGGTCCCTCAATTGGTCATGGTAAGCTCATCTACTGAGGAGAGATAGACCAGAGTGGGTTTATGGCACCAAGTGGTAGCAATGGTTTGAAACAGCTGGGACCATAGAAGCTAAAATAGCAGCAATGTCATGGAGCAGCACACCACTCAGGGTTAGATTCTAATGTCAGTACATAAAGTAAAATCACATGTAATCAAAGTTACCTTTGAAAAATCCCCTCACTCTCCCATGCAGTACATTATATGGTTTGTGTGTACTGTCCTGTCTCTCAGTTAGTCTGACAGAGCTGGCTTTTCTTGTAGCAGTGAAACAGAGGGCTATTTCTTTGGTTGAGCACAAGATAAATGGGTTGGCTGGTGTTGGGGCCCTTTGTACGAAAAACGCCATGTACAATGAGACTCTATTGTGCAGGCAGTGTTATGAGCATGGTCCGTGTGAAGAGACTGGGGTGTGAATCCTGGCCTGACATGCTAGCTGTGATGGTGGGAGACTTTACCAAATCTTTCTTGATTTCTCTTTCTGTAAAAGTGATCAGTACAGGGCCTGGCATGGATTAGATGCTCCATTGCTAGTAAGAAATAAGAAAACATAAAAACAGATAGTAGAATCATCTTGTGTGGACAAGTTAAAGGAGGATGAACCAAGGACCAGGCCAAGACTGGGAAGCCTGAAGCTGTCATGTATTATTCACTTGAGGTGCTTACAATATAGAAAGTAACAAAGTAAGAAAGCAAGAAAGCACATGGTTGAATTTCCCCAGAATTGAGGATTGGTGTTAATGCTGTATAGGGTATATTGTAAAGGTTAAGAGTAATGGCACATAGGGACCTGGGAGGAGAAAGTGTTAAAAATATTTGCCTTAGGAGATTACATTGTGTGTCACAGAGGAGTGAGAGAGGATAAAACATGAAGAGAATAAAGAAGAATCAAGGAACTAAAGGTCACACTGAATTTCAAGAGCAAGAGCAGTTGGAATGAGGGAACAAAGGAAGAAAATGTGTGAGGTGATCATGCAGGGACAAAAGACTCTTCCTCTACCCTCTTAGATTTTACGGCTGGGGTCTACAAATTAAGCTAGCAAAAGACAGATTAACAGGAGAAAAAAGCATACAAATTTTATTTGATATTTATATTTTTATGTGGCATGGGGGAAAGGGAAAGCATCATAGGAAGAAGTCAAAACCCCAGCAGTTAGACTCAAGGGCCTATACACCATTTTAACAAAGAGTGATAAATTGTGGAGAAACAATAAGACCAAGAAAAAAAAAAATGGGTTTGGGCAGTAAATTGTGGGAAAGTAAGTAGAAAATAAGTTTGGAGAGACTCATTGAAGATAGAATTGTTTTAGTAAGGTTTGTTTATACAGACTTATCTTGGCATCAACTCCCCATCTCTGATGATAAGAATGTTTTCCTTTCCCTGGTACAAGGTGGGTACCCGTCTCATGAGAAATTTATGCCCTGATATTAGGTAGAAAGGAGGAGGACAGTGAGCCCTTCTTGCATCTGCTGTTTCTCAATTGCCTGCAGCTCAAAATAATCAATTTGCCAAAGTGGCCTATTTGGGGGTCGTATGTTCTGATCTACTTCCGTGGACTTCAGAGACAGCGTCTGGAGATTGTCCATTCACTGATATGGAACTCTTCCTCCCACTGTGATGCCTTTCTTGGACTCAGGGGTAGTTGTAGCCAGCAGAACACTTTCTTTCTAAACTCAGATTTGAACAGTGCATCACAGCACATTGCTTTGAGCGATTATTAGAGCCTCATTATTTTTAAGAATGACGGCACTCTATGCTGGATCTGGAACCAACAGCATGGGGTCTGGAACCATGCTAAGTTCAAATGCTGGGTCTTCCGTTGACCAGATGTGTGACCTTGGGTAAGGGGACTGAGTTCTCTGTTTCTCAGTTTTCTCCATGTATAAAAAGAGTAAAAGTGGTTGTTGAAAGGCTTGAATGAGTAATACACTTGAAACTATGATGAGCCCTTAGGAAGTGCATGATAAGTGAGCTCTTACTGTCATGAAAATGGGAAAAAGCTCATTTACTGAGAGACACAGATTTTTCTGGGATGTTTCTAATTTCATTGTCCAGTTTGCTTTTAATCAATGGTGCATACTTTTGAGTTTGCTGGTTAGAATTAAAAGGGCCATCTATGGCATGGAGCACACAGTGTTTTCTGTTAAAGAAATGGCCCTGAGTGGGATGAAGGGTAACTTCAGGAGGACTGTGCCCAGAGCAACTGAGAAATGTTACTATCCACAGGCACCCTTCCTTAGTCACCACAGGGACAGATCTCTTTCCCCACTTTTTTTTTCCTGCTAGAGACATATTCATCCTTTAATAGTAAAGCTATCTACCCAGCTCCTGGGTTATCCTTACAGAGAGACCTGCATAATCACATCTATTGTTTGGTTTTTTGCCATAATTTTAACTTTAAAAAAAAATCTGTGTAGTTTGTACCCTAATGACTGTTTCTGTAACATCCATCACTCTGACAGAGATAATGACACCCAAGGAGAACAAGGAATGAATAATTTAAAAGGAAAAATTAGATTCCCACTATAAGCTTCTTCAAAGAGATTTTCTGAATTAAAGGTGAGGTAATGTGTTTTGTGTAAAAGAAATTAACCCTTTCTTTTGTGTTCATAGCTCTTTGGAGGATTATTCATATTTTATGTGAATGAAGTTGAAACAATTAGGTATCATCAGGATATTCAAAAACATCTATGCAAGATTCTCCTCTCTGATTAGGTAAAAAGTCATTTGAATGGTTATTGCAAAAACCTGCCTAGCCTAGATGTCTAACCCAGGTGCCTTGTAGCCTTTAAAAATGTATTGCATAATATAGGATCTGAAGCTACAGGGCTCTGAAGCCTCACTGCCTAATGCTTCTTACTGATTGAAAAACCAAACTGCTTCGATTCCTTCCACAAGGTTTAGAAACAGATTCTGATGAGGCCTCGGCACTCTTTGCATAGGACGGGGCAGAAGCCAGGTTTGTTATGCATTTTTCTTACATACTGACTGTATTTCCAAGTGCTTGCTGATGGAAACTAGGACAGGAGAAGCCATAAAATGATATTGGTATTGCCAGGCTCCACAGAGGTTAAGGAAAATGTGGAGGCATCAATGAAATTCCAGTTTAAACAAAGAGGAGAGATAATTTATAGTTTAATAAACCATTATAATTTTTGACTTTTGAATTTATTCTGGAACTAGAAAATCTGGAGAGCAGTAGCCAGGTAGTGGCAGTAAAGAGTTTAAAGAAGAAAATATGTTTTTAGTTTCAGTATCTCTTCTAAATCAT
Organism: Galeopterus variegatus; assembly: GCF_000696425.1. Taxonomy (NCBI): domain Eukaryota; kingdom Metazoa; phylum Chordata; class Mammalia; order Dermoptera; family Cynocephalidae; genus Galeopterus; species Galeopterus variegatus. The sequence goes on along the minus strand of NW_007733336.1, from coordinate 63,983 downwards.
GCCTTGAAATAAGGAATGGATGTTTGAGTCTGCAGCTGGGAGGTCAAAAGGCCAGGAAAGAAGAGGTTCTTTTTATTGTAAACATATGAATTAATCATGACTCAAAAATGGAATCAGGAGAATATCTGCAGCTGGAAAGGGAAATAAAAGAAGAAAAAATGTTTTCATTTATTTATTTGTATAAACACACACACATGTGTATATATACACACATGCTGTAAATATGTGCTCACATCCACCATCTAGGCCCTGAAAATCATGACCACAAGTGTAGAAGTAACACTTGAGAAGAAAAGCAACGTTTGTTATTTTCACCTTGGGCCAATTTATCTAGAATTTGTGCTTAAGCAGGAATCTTTTTAACAGATTTTAATACAAAAGGCTTTCCTTACCCCTATTTGCACCCAAAGTCTGATATATTTCTAAAAGCAAAAATTAAATTAAATGCCATGAGAGTTCTTGTGTGACAGAGCTACAGAACTATAAAGAGGGTAAACAGTCACAGAGGGACACTGAACCAGTAGGAGGTAAACCCTGTGGTAAACTAGGTTCTTTCTCTGTGCTTTGAAGTTTTGTTTTTTAAAAAATTTTATTTTCTATCGTCAATCTGTCATCTATCTATCTATCTATCTATCTATCTATCTATCTATCTATCTATCTATCTATCTATCTATCATCTATCTATCTATCTATCCAATCTATCTTTATCATAGAACCATATACAAAGACGTGGGACTTTCATTTCTACATACTTTGGTCTTTCTCTTTTTTTTCTTCCAAATTACCCTTTCAGAATTTACAACCCAGAATACTGACTCTAGTCAATGTGGTCTTGGGTAGTTCTCCCTCACAATTACTGGCTACTCCATAGGGCTGGGGTCAGAGGCTTGATTAAATAAATTACAGCTTTGGGTCCCCTCCAATAAACCATGTCAGGCTTTAGGCAACCCCAAACAATGCTCCCTGTTTTAACCCATAATGGGCAGTTGAGTTCAGTTAATGGCCTAATCACTGCAGCATAAATATTTATGGGAGAATTTTTCCAATTAAGGTAGAGGCTTGTTTAGATGCTATCAGTTGAGAGAGGGCTTTTCCAACAAGAAAATTACTGTTAAAAGACATCAGGAAATGGTTAAACTCCAGAAGGCTAAAAGGTCAGTGAGTCTGCAGTGTGCAAAGCCTGCATTCATGGTAATGCTGTCTATATGCATTAAATCCTCCCCCTACCCTTTTATAAGGGGGATTAAAAAATAGCCTTTTGTACCTTGGGAAAAAATGTTGGTTCATTCATACAAAAAATATTTGTGTTGAGAAATAAAATGTGGGGCAATGGCTCAACCAGAATTAGTGTTATCCCAACTTTCACAACAGGCTGTACACAGGTCTTGCTTGTTGGCTTCATCCAGAATATAGAGGGTGGTGCCCACGATGGTACTGAATGATTTCCATAGTAGGTGCTGTCAGCATGGACTTCAAGATTCCTGTTGTATACGTCCTAAAAAGAGATGTAAATATGCAATTTGTAAGTCATGTTACCAGGAAAGAGCTGTATAAAATCTGAAATGAGTACAGGCAGAAAAACTCCCAGAGGAGAAGAGTATGTGATCTCAGTGGAAATTCATTAATCTACCAAACAGTGTACATGCGTGTCTGCCATCTGGTATTTTACTCTAAAGGAAAACATAAAAAGAAAAAGAGAAAGTGGGAAAAAACAATCCCTGTAGAATGTGAATACAAAGTAACTTTGCCTGAAAACAAACTTACTAAGTTTATAGCAAAAGAAACAAGAGAAGAGTATCCTAGATCAGGCCACTAGAGCTGAGAAGGTTTTAGAAGTGTTACTATGTGATTTTGATTCTCCCTAGAAGACAGAATAACACATTAAAGATTAAGGTTATTTAGCAACAATTTCAGCAGTTATCTATGATGTAAAATGTAGTGTAAACCACAAAGATGGGGGCAGGTTGGTCTTCTGTATCAGGATAGCTTAGGTTTGTTTAAGCCAGAAGCACTAACAATCCTTTCCAGAGCACAGCTGCCCCCAAACCAGAAGGCAGTGAGACACCTGAAAAAATGAGACTTTTAAAAAATGCATTTGCAATTTCACATAATTAAACTGGAAGACCATCAACTTTAAGCCCCTTTCCAACTCCCATCTCCACCCCCATCCTCAACATGAAAATCTTAAGGCTCTAGGAAAAAAGCTTCAGAACTCAGTATCGCAGCAGTGATGGCTGGCTTTGCTCTAACTGCCCTCTTCCTCCCACCACTGTAGGTGAACTGAACCATCTCATGAAACAGCACATGGAACAGAGCCTGAGAGACTCTGGAGCATCTCTTCAATCACGAAGAGTGCGTAACTGCAGAAGCACACAGTGTGCCTTTGAGGGACAGCCACTCTGCCACTGTGGTGACACTGTCAGGGCTGACCCAAGTTCTGCATAGGGAGCCTCTGGGGCTGGGAGAATGCAGGGTGGGTTGTCTTCTCAACACGTGCCCCACAGTGATTGGGTTGGCGGTCAAGAAAATTGAAAGAAAAAGATGTCTAATTCCTGTTATTCCTATCATTCTTATGATCTCCTTTTAAAATAACACGTTCTTAGATTTCCCCTTTTATTTTACATCTTCAGCTTAACAATATTAGCTGCTTCAGAATTGACTTCCTCTGGAGAGGGAAGCTGAAGCCCCATCTATGGGCAGAAGAACTCTTAATTTCAGGCTTGAAGACCTGTTAGACACTGTGGCTGGGAAGGGAGCCAGATGTACAAATCTAAACAGATTCTTCTACTCTGACTCTATTATGTAAAGGTATGTTTGTAGTTAGAAAACTTGAGTTTCTACTCAAGAGAGGCTGTGTTTTATAATATGGAAGCTAGGAGTCAGCTCAGATCTCTATCATTACCTTTTTCTCTGAAATGTTGGCTGGCCTCGGTGTAGGGGAGAACATACTTTTTATGCTGTTTGGCTCGTGAACTAGCAGTAGGAAAAGAATGGCATTCAGAAGGTTCTCCTTCTAGATTACATCACGAATACAGGTGGAAATTTGAGATGTGGGCAAATTTGATCTGGTTTTTCTTTTTTCTTTTTCCCCCTTTTTGTCTTTTTTCATGTCCAGCAACGGATCGCAACCCTCAGTGTCGCCCCGTACCGGACCGGGACCGGCAACGGGATCGCAACCCTCGGTGTTGCTCCCGCACCTCGCCCAGCCAGTGAGCGGGACCCGGTCTGTACGTGAGATCCGATCCCTTGGCGGGAGCGCCACCGCACTCCCAAGCGGCGCACTGTAGCAGTGCACCACCGGGCTGGCCCAGACCTGGTTTTTCTGATTTCCTAGCTAGGTGTGTTTTGGAGACCAAGAAAATGATGTTGACAACTACTTTACGAAAGTGCTATATAAATATAATAGGTTTAAGATTCATTACTAATTAAGGAAAGGAAGTTAATCTTCCTTCTACATTGTCCTAAGTCTGTTTAAAGAAACCGTCACAGGCAATTTTAAGAGCTTTGGCAGGAGTGCCAGATTATCATGATTATAATATGATTATAATATGATTATTATCATGATTACCATGATTATAATCCTTTGGTGGAGGGGAGGTTTTCTCCCTTATCTCCAGCTAATGCATATGGGAGTCTTGACCTTCTCTGACACAAAGTGATACTTCCTTTTCCTGACATAAAGTCTTCAGCATGAGTACTTATTTAGGAACTTTTCAAAATGAGTATTTTTAAAATTATGAAACTGTAATCTGTCATTTAAAAATAAGCCCACAGATTACAAGAACAGACTGAATGTTCTTTAGGTTTATCAAATAGCCTGTAGCAACATTTCTCCATTCCAAGAGCTTTCCAGGTGGTGGTTTTCACAACCTTAAGAGAAGGGATGACAAAGAGGACATGCTGGATTTAACTCCAGTTTGTCCTCTGACCTCAAATGTTGAAGAGATAGATATTCCTGGTGATAACACTGTGATTTGAATTGGACTGTTTGTCATGTGTTTCATTGCTTGTGCAGTAGCCACAAACTAAATAACTAAACCCCCAAATCATAAACAAAATAACAAAACCAGAACATGCAGGAGATGTCATGTGAAGCCTACTATTTGTATGTAAATAAATGAACCCTCCTGACACTAACTCTGAGCCAAAACAATGCATCCGTTTCAACACAATAAGCTCCAGTCTATGGTAAACCAGGATGGCAAAATAATATTGAACAAACTGTTTACTCCCAGCATCCAAATTAATTCTTTTCTAAGGCTTTGGGGCATCATTTAGTGCAGTTATAAAAATAAGCAGTGTTCCTCACACCCAGAAAAATTAGGACTAGAGAAACTTAGGTGTGAAGTCTTATAGTAATTCAATATATTCTTTGTCTTTTTGCTTATTCCTTTTGTTTTGTTATCATTTGAAACCACCATATATATAAGGAAAGTCTAAATTTGTTTGCTGTTAGCAGAAGTTTGTGCTATGTTATTTAATCGAGTGATATAAAAGAAAGAATAGTTTTTATATAGTCGATTGCATCAAATCCAAATTTTGAGAGTAATCTTGAGTGGTACCTGGTTTGATGAATGGAGTTTAACATCTTTCAAGACTTAAGATCTTGGTTTTCAGTCATTCCCTATTTTTCCCATGGTTAGATTTATATTCTTCTGCTTACATCACATCATTTCATAACAAATTCAATTACAGCCACCATTGAAAACACATGTAACACTAACTAGCACTATAGTGAAAAAAAATCAATCTTAATTTTAATAACATGTTAAATTAGTAAAATGCTATTAAAATAAGTCCCAAATTTACCTGCTTTTTTGTAACATACCACCTTAAAAAATAAATCTACAATGCATAATACTTATTGAATATTACAGTTGTATAGTACTTCAAACTTTTTGATATTGCTTTATCTCTACTACTTAAAAATATCTTACAAAACCAGTATAAAAAAGATCAAATTATTTATTAATGTTTTGGGGGTTAATATACACTTGGTTCTATCAGTGTCCCTGATGGCTAATGACTGAGACTACTTTTTAATTAAATCACTTAAATATTGCAGTAACATGGCCAGAATTAGATTTTTGGTGATTGCTGTATTACAGCAAAGCTGCTAGGTTACCAAAATGTACACAAAAGGAAATTCTATGTATTTTTCCCTAAACAAATGGCATATAAATGACATAGTAAAGCTGAAACTTCAGATGATCTGTTGATTTTTAAGATGAACTACATGATGATGTAAATAAAAATTTTCAAGATTTAGACTCAATATATGATGCCAAGCAGTGGGTTTTAATCATTTTCAGAAAGTGGGAGTTGGAGGACTCAGTTTACAGTCTCTGAGACACAAGTTTCTAATCCAAAAGTTGGCACTTTGGATCATTGTGGCACAGACGACATTGCTATAATTCAAATACTTCACAACTAAGGAATGCGTGTCTGGAAAGTTCCTTCTGAAGTGGATTGTTCCTTACGCTGATAAATGCAGCACGGAGAGTACACTCTGCCCTGTAATTTCCCTTGCTCCATGGCTGGTCGGACTGTGTGTGAGAAGTCATGTATTCAGACAGCTGGAGCCTCCTTTTCCTAAGACATTTTGAAAGTATCCATCTTTCACTACTCTGTACACCTGCTGACAGTTTTTTTAAATGGATCAACGGTTTCCTTACTATTCCACAGAACTGACGACAGTTTTCAAGGGGGTATGAAAAATATCCCAGCCTTGAAGTTGTTTACACCAATATTCACAGTTGATAAATTGGGCTGTCACTCTGATCCTACCATACAGGGCAAAAAGGGGATTTAGCAGTGGCGTTGATCACAGCGATACAAGGCACAAACTGATCCTACATCCATTACCAGATTTCTGTGCTGGCTACCATCTGTTGTTCTCCATCTCCACTGAAGGTAGGAAAAAAAGGCCTAACCTGCAAAAGGAAGGATAGGAGGATGTGGGTTATAATATAGAGGAAAGGATATCTGGAAAATAAGGGCTGTTAAATCCTAAACTAGACACCTGACAGAGTTTATAGACCCTCCTTTGCTAAAGGATTTTAAATATAAACTGGAAACTCTACTGTCTGGGGACTAGTTAACTAAACATTCATGTTTGCAGACAGGTGGAGAAACACAATGGTCTCTCAGTGGTTGTTTCAAGATTTTGATTCTTTGTAGCCCTCACTTCCAAATGACTGAAATGTGTGGATAGGCAGGCTAGATTGCAGAGTTTAAATATGTAACTCTATATTTAGGAAATATTTATTTCTGATTAAATCTCTGTATCCCTGATTCCCAACTGATGATGCACATCGGAATTATCTGGATAATTTTTGCAAACTGTACAACCCTGGCCCTCAAAACTTCAGTGCTACTAAACCAGAATCTTGGGACTGGGGTGGGTGTGTGCCAGGCTAGTGAGGTCTGGGATGTAATGAGCCACTGTCCTGCTGGTCAAGAGTTACTGTTGTGGGGAGGTCAGTGTTTTCTAAAATCTCAGTCCACCAGGATCACGTGGGGAGCTTTATCAAAATATAAACTTCCAGGCCACACTCCAGCCCTAAACAATAAGAATCTTGAGGGGGTGGTGGTGGGGCAGGACTCAGATATTTTGAAAAATCTCCCCAGGTGATTATGATGCCCCCACAGACTTGGGGACCAATCCCCTAGACAATATAAGAAATTAGTGGAATGAGAACAGCATTTTTAATGATGAAAAGGCCATCTGGCACCAAGGAAGAGATTCATGAAGGGTTCAAAGCTGAGACCTGGTGAAGGCTATTTTTATTTTATCAGTATTTCTTATAAAATCAGTTTATCTAAGTTGGATTTTTTTTCTTTGTTTTTTCTCTTTTTGGTCATTTGGAAATATTTATAGTATTAATAGTGGGGTAGAAGCACATCAATGTTTCTGAATCCTAGGGTAGGAAAGTTCAGAGATGGCCTTTAATTCAGAAATGAGTCTACGGTATAAGGCTCCTAGAACAAGAGAAACGAAATTGATGAAAACCAGCTTATCCAATTTGAGAGCTGTTGTGTGAATGAACGAAAGGGAAATACTAATCCAGCTGCTAAAATTCTCTTCAATATCAGTGCATCGTGCTCTTTGTGATGACTTTGCCTTGAGAAAGATTGCAACAGAGTACTGACTATTTAGTGTACAGGCAGTCACCTCTGTGTATTGGCAGAGTGCTATTTCAGAGGTGGGTGGTGGTGCTGGGCGTGGGGGAGATGTAGGAAGAAGCTGAAAGACTTGAGAGGAAACAGAGGTCTAGACATCACTAAGTGATCTGATAAAGGGTTGAAGAGCATAGATTTTTGTATGGACAAGGTATTCTTTTGCACCCAGGTTTGGTCAGCCTGTTGGAATGATAATGCAGGCTCTGTCTCATTTCCAGATTTCTAAAAAGAACAATCTATTAACCAAATTAACATTAGAATGTAACATTTTCATTTTAGCAAGTGTAGGCATGCAAATATGGATTCTTTGGTTACAAAAGTCTCATGCAGAAAGGGAGCCTGGCTTTTATTAAATCATGTCATCTTTATCAGAAGTGGCCCACTAATCTTAAAACTGGAGTTACAAGAGCAGTTACATCTTCTGCAGAAATTGGATGGGAAGTAACTGAAACTGGTTTTCTGTTTACAGTAAGGATCAAACCATTTGGAAGCTGTGGACTGCAGTAACAGCAGGACCTAGAGCCCTGCTTTGTGAGCCTTATGCCAAGTTCCTTTAATGTTATGCCACTGACCTAGGAGATAAGTAGTGATAAGAGACAGACAGCAGCAGAGTCTGGGCTGTTTTCTTTCCGGAAAAAACAGCCCTACTTTGGGCTCCCCCACTCCCACCCCTTCCTCTATTCTCCAAATTATGGCTGTTTGTTTATTTAATTTTGAAGACTGCCAACTTTCAACTGTAAGATTCTAAAGGAATAAGAACTTTTTCATTTTAATATTTTAATGTATGTTTCCCAGTAAATACTAAGTAACTCAAAGTTTATGTTCACCTCTCTAAACTTGTGCTTTAAAAAACATTCATTGTTTGGAAGAGTGTGGTGCTGAAAATACATTTATTGTATAAGATTTTCTTAGAAGAGAGTCTAGCAAGTTTCAGAGAATCTTCCTAGACACTTTAATACCAAACGGCAAAAAAACTTTTGCTAAACAACGCAGGCTTCCTTTTAGTGGGTATTTATGTGTAGTTCATATGGAAAATGATCAATGATCAATATCACATTAATAAAGCCAGTTTCACAGAGTTTAAGTTCTCTCATGGGATGTGTACAGGCTTATGGCTTATTCTGATTTATGAATATAAATCACATGGATTTTTATTCATTATGAGAATGCTACTTAAATCAGTTAACAAGTATTTCAGGAAATATTTGAAAAGCTAAGTTTTCAAGACACTAGACCATTATTGGAAGATCCAATAGTTTTCTCCATTTCTGTTATCACTTGACCAGAAGAAAAAGGCATTCGATTCCAGGACTTGGGTTAAATTGATAGCCTGCAGCACAATAATAGCCTAATGGATAATGGGATCTGAGTGATAAATAAATGTCAGGGGGAACTTCACAATCACGGCTTACAAGCAATAATCTGATTTAAGAAAAATATTAAATTAGGACCTCAGTGGAAAGTGGTTTTTAAACAGTTCCCTTTGAGGGAGCCAGGTTGTACTCTGCTAAGTGGCAGTGGTGGGTAAAGGGCGTTGGTTTCTGCTTGGCAGGAGCGTGATTGATGCAGCTGCTCACGAGGGCCTGGTAACCACCTTATTATTACAGCAGCTCTGAGGTTTGTCGCAGGGCTGTGCAAACAAACGATCGACATCACGTGGGGATGGCAGTAAGTGGAAGGGCCTTGGTGGAAAACATGGTTTGTGAAACAAGCTTTTCAGCTCAGAATTTAGCTACTGGGAGTGTAAAAACAAAGGTCTTTGCGAGAGAGACAGTGAGCAAAGCATGATGGATAATCTCGACCATGCACGTAATTGCTTCCAGGTGTCCGGCCACTTTATGACTCTTGGGGTTATGCTACCACCGTGACAATGTTTTCTTTTTCAAACACGATAACTCCTCAGAAGGCTGGTGCCAGCAGTTACTGTTACCTACATGGCTCTAGGTTGACTTAGTTGTGGCCCAGTCTCCAGACAACTGCCACATAAGGGAGATTTAATACAGTGTATGGACAAAATGGAGTTTAGGGAAACCCTGTGAAAAGTCAGCTGAGTGCTGGAAGTTTGTTTTCTCCATCTGAGTTGAGTTGTCAACCGCTAGAGCTCTTTCTAATTTTTTCAAAGGCAGTTTTTTCTCCTCTGCATGACAATTTTAGATGAAGTACATAGCTTTCTTTTTATTTAACTGATTAGATTTCTTATGCCATTTGCAAAGACTTTTGGTATTCACAGTTTAGTGTTTAATGATTTAATTTTGATGCAAACAGAGTGAAAATAGAGTGTGTTCTTGCCTGGATGTCGACACCTAGAAATAAGAACGTTGAAGAGGTTTTATTAACCACCTGCTTTCTAGGCCAGAGAAAATAATCACAAAAGCTTAAAAATAAATATGTCACGTTCCATTTCTAAAAAGATTGTCCCAAGAATAATCAATACAAATTCTTACATTCTTTAAATTCCTTGATATAGGCAGATTTAGGAGTTGTCAGTAATTCAAAATCTGGTTTTAAAAACTGCTATTGATAGACCAAAACCTTGTGAATAAAAATGAACACTATGCACATTTTGTACCTATCCACAGTCTTTTCCTCCCCACAGGATCTCTAGAATCAACTGAGAGGAAAGAAATATTTTTAAAGTTGGAAATAAATGACAGAATTTGATTAAAATATTATACTATGTAGGATAAACAAGTACAATAACTCATTTAACCTTTTTTCCTTTAGGTAGTATTTGACTTAAAACATCCTAAAAAAAACCCACATGTAGATATAAATACATAAGTATATATGTGATATTTTATACTACCCTGTTATTTTAAACTCTCACAAGAAAAGATGTCACCAAACTACGGCAATAATTTTATCTTCGTTAAATTTTTTTTTACTCTATTATTTTAGACAACTTGGCCATCATAGTCTTCAGAAAAGTCCTTTCATCCTATATGCTGCTTGGCATCTACAAGATGAGTGTCCTGTCCTTGGGGCACAGGAAGACAGTAGATTTCCAAGCACCTCAGTTCGGATCATCAGTCATCTATTTTTTTCACATGTATTTGGATTCCTCTTTTCTTTTCAACCTTATTTAATATATTTGCAGTACAGGAATGAGCTCAAAATTTGAATCTTATATGTCAAAATTCAAGTATATTTTTACTCCCATGGCTCAATTAAATTTTATACTCAAAGTGAATTGTGTTGGAATACAGACCTAATCCCCAAAGATGCACTGAAGCATCACTGTTGACCTGAGTGAGGCCGAGATGCATCTGTTCACTGATGGCGGAGACACAGCAGAAAGCACAATGGCTATTAGAAAATACCATGGCATGAGAATTGCAATGAATTTTAATAAACTCATCTTTCTACAGTTTTGGTTCATTTCTTCTACAAGAATACAAACATATATATGTATAAAATGGTCCTCCCTCTTATTAAAAAGATAATAAGAATCACCTTTCACTGTTCCAGTGTGCCAAGCAAAAGGCTTTTATTTTTTACAAAGCAATTTAAATAGGGACCTAGAGTCAACCATTTCACATGACATTTATGATGGCACCAATTTTAATGATTTGCTTAAATTTATTTTACATTCTCCATGACTGAAATGGTGAATCTAGAATACAGAATAGTCCGCAAGTAGGTATTTAATGAATGTCTTGCCTGATTCTGCTCTTTCCAGGGCACTGTTCTTTTGGCTTGCTTTTGTGAATTTTACCCTCATTTACTGACGCATGCTTGCTGTGAAGGTCTCTCTTCCTGTTGCCAGTTAAATGATTGGTTCTGTTTCTCTTGGACTTACTGTTTCTTGCTCACCTCTCCCCATTTCTCTTAGTGATTGAGAGGAAAATCTTCTGAGTAACAATCTCTCATGCTTCCCACACGGCTCCTGGAACCTCCCTGAAAATGGAGCCGGCACCTCTGGCTGCCTTGAGATGCTTGAATTTGCAGTGCGAACCCAGCTTAGGGCTTTCTTCTGAGAACCTCACCTAAAAAAGTTATGAAGCAAAAGTTAAGGAGCAATAAGTGGCTCTGGAGGGAGCTAGCCCAGGATAAACAGTCTCCTCTTCATCTAGGGCCCTAGAAAAGTGTTCAGCAAAGGAAACATTTTCTCACAATAGGGTCATTATTTTTTCCCTCCGAGGTGTCGAAAATTCTAAGATAAAACCACCAGAACACAGGTGAGAAAAGCAAAAGCTTTATTGCTCATAGAAGGAGGGTCAGTCTGCGAGTGAGACCCCACCCTCTGGCAATTAGTAGAGGCTTTATATGTTACACAGCCATTTGGGGGGTCACAAGAAAATGGGTACAAGAAACAGGAATGTAAAGGGGGGCCTGAGGCAGACATAACTTAACAGTTTGGTTTCTTTTTCTTTCTTTTTTTCAGTTACATATTTATTTATTTATTTATTTATTTTTAATTCTAAATATTTTACACTTACCTGTACATATTTGTGGGGTACAGTGTGTTGCTTCAATATAGCATGTATTGCACAATGATTCACTTAGGGTAGCGAGCTTTGCACCCCCATTAGTCCACCAAATAGATTGCTAAGCCAGGCTGGGAAGAACAGGCTGTGATCATTGGTTTATCAAGAAAACGGCAGTTTGGGCTTGAGTCTTATGATTCTTTTCAACTACAGGTTGCAAAAAGATCTAAAGTGGTTGCCATGGCACTGCTCCCTGTCCCATGCACACCTGGGGGGAGGAGTACCCTCTGGCGGGTGGTGCTGCTCTCACCGCTGAGACTTGGATCTTGCCTTTTCTCCATCTTGAATGTCCTGTCTCAGCCCCACCTTCCCAAACCTTGACCATTGTACATGGCTTAGCTCAGGTGTCATTTCCTGAAGTTTTCTCTGATCACCGTGGCAGAGACTGATCTGTCCTTTTGAAGTCCGTATATAGCATTTCCATCCTATGGCCTTCTTTTTTTTGTCTTTTTTTTTTTTCGTGTCCGGCAACGGATTGCAACCCTCAGTGTCGCGCCCGCACCGGACCGGGACCGGCAACGGGATCGCAACCCTTGGTGTTGCTCCCGCACCTCGCTCAGCCAGTGAGCGGGAACCGGTCTGTATGTGGGATCTGAACCCTGCCACGCTCCCAAGCGGCGCACTGTAGCAGTGTGCCACCGGGCCGGCCCCATCCTATGGCCTTCTATTGCCATCATTTGTGCCTTTAGCCTAGTTGTCCTATTAGATTTGTAATCACTTTACAGAGAGAAAATTCAATGTATCAGGCAGCATGTTGCATATTATTTGTATTTAATCTCTTTAAATTCTGGTGAAATTTCTCTAATCTAGGTATTATTGTCTTCATTTTTAAAATGAAAAAACTGAAGCTCAAGAGTTCAAGGTACTTGCCCAGGCCCCATAGTCAGTATACGGTAGAGCAGAGATTTGAACTCAGATGTGCACGACTGCAAAACCCATGCTTTTTCCCACCACTTTATGCTGATACTTGCAGGGCAGACATTGGAACTGATTTTTATCCTCATCAGGGACTGTTAAATATTTGTTGATTTAATTAGTGATTTCAAGAAATCACGTGGCATTTAGCTTTGTACATATTGTATTCTGAAATGGTTGAAGGTGGCATTAAAGAGGAGTGAATTTTGTATTAGACATTGTGGTTCATTAATTCCATGTCATTTTAACATCATAGCGTTCAGTGATAGGGTAAAATGATAGAGAAAAGTGTCCTATTTGACCAAAGGTTCTTAAATTTAGCTCTGTCATTTTATCGCATTTTTTTTTTTTTTAAAAGATGACGGGTAGGGGATCTTAACCCTTGGCTTGGTGCTGTCAGCACCACGCTCACCCAGTGAGCTAACCGGCCATCCCCATATGGGATCCGAACCCGGGGCCTTGGTGTTATCAGCACCGCACTCTCCCGAGTGAGCCACAGGCCGGCCCATCGCATTTTTAATATGAATGAATTAAAGACATTTTAGGGGGCAATTAGTTTATTTAAAATACCAATAGCAAGAAAGAGACATGGTGTTCTGATTTTCTTTATCTCCTAACCACAGATTAAATGCCTATTGAACTCCAGGGTATCCTGACAGCAAAATGCATGCACTTGGTCTGGAATCCTGTTTCTGGGGAAAGGATAGTTTTGAGTGCAGTTTAATGTAATGACCCTGGAATTGTCTAGTGTTCCATTTCAGGGGAACCTGAGCCAGGTTAAAATAAAAAGCCATAACACAGAAGGTGCCTCAAGGTGCTCTGTCCATTGGCCAAGTGACTAAGGAAAGTACAGGGGAGGCAGGTGGTAGGGATGGGCTGTTCCCTCACTAGCCAAGGAGGTGCTGGGGTGAAGTAGAGGAGCCCTGTGGCTTTGGCCATGGGAAGGGAGGAGAGCAACAAACAAGGTCAAGACTGCCAATGCCCCAAGGGTAAAGAAGTCTCTCTTATTCACTTTCAATCTCTAGAACCAGCAATTTGCTTGGTGCATAGCACTCAAACAATAGTTGTTGAATGAAAGGCTGTTAGAAGCTGCCACGGAAATGTACTTTTGCCAAAATACAAATTATGTTAAATAATATGTTAATTAACATTATATTATATGAGACCAAAAGACCCATTATTTGTGAACACTTGTGAGACATTCTCAGGATTATCCTGAATTAGATTGGAGGGATTTAGGGGCCGATGGACAGAGATTTTCCATTGTAGGAACTAAGCTGCAAATAAATGTTTCTTTTCTTCTGATTCCATTACTTCTCCAGGTAGTTATGACATGAGAAAAATGAAATATGTATATATATTTTTGCTGAGATTTATGCCATGGAAGATGGCTCCTAGGATAACAAGATGAGAACTTTGAAAATTGCATTGTTATTTTCAGGTTAAAGCCATGGACCACTCAGTAAATTATTATTATTATTATTTTTTGCAAATCTTAAATAGCCCCCAGTATAGCCGTAAAGAGTTAATGTAACTTCCAAAAATCCTTTGCATAGTCCTAGAGACAGAGATAGTTCCAGGAGAAGCTATTTCTAAATTTAGTATACAAACACAACATAATACACATAGTAAAGGGTTTGAAGATATTATAAAATTATTTAATTTGGCTTTGATTTTAGCTCCAGTTTAATTTACTATCTATAGCTCGGTATAATACTTCTAATACTGCTGAATTGAAATTCCACTTCGGCTTGCAAGCCTTTTTAAAAACCTCATTTCCTTAAAAGGAACAAGAAGGCCTGTTTTTGTCCCTCACAGAGGAATTTGTGCAGGAAACAAGAAGGTAACAGGGTTAGTTATTTGAGGCAGATTCCTGCTGTGCACAGCATCACTGACTAAATTGCATCTGAGGCTCCAAAGACAGTTTACTTAAAATAGGTATAAGAGCTTTCTGTTGATCCTAGAGAACAGATGAAATCAAGGGCACACCATACATCTTGTGCATTTCAGAATTCCTAGAAGATACTTCTGCTTTTCTTATTGAGATGTGATGTAAAAATTGATGGTGAAAGGCAGATGTTCTTAATTACCACCTTAAACTATTGCTGATACTATATAAATCCATACATTTGGTAGTGAGTTCCTAAGTGAACTTGAGAAGCAAAGAAATGTTTTGAGAGAAGAGGAATGGAAGGCCTGAGAAAATGGAACTCTGTTAGACTGAGGAATGACACCACTTCTCAGTTGATGAATTAGGTTCTTGTTTCCAAGAAAGTGACATTTATTCAGAGGAAAGAAGCAAAGAGAGCAAACCTCAAACTGGAGACATGGTTTCCTTGGCTTCCAAGGCCTACGGCAGTAGCCAGAACCCAGCACGTGGTGATGTCCTGTGCAGCTGGATTTTCAGAGAACGTCATCATGTTGCACTCAGAAATGAAGGTTTTTGGGGTTTTTGTTTGTCTGTCTGTTTGTTTTTTGTTTCAGCATTGTTGCTTAAGTCAGTATGTGTGTCCAAGGTCTCCGACCAGATGGTCTCAGGATTGTCTTCCATGTGGCTTTAGTTTACTGGTGTCATCCATTTATCTGTTGTTTAAAAACAAAACATAGTCAAACTTGTAAAATGGTGAGGACTCGTATCAAGTCCAGACAAGCAGCCTAAGTTATGAGGGAACAAGGTCAAGGCTATGAGGACAAGGCCGGGCCTCGGGATAATACTGGAGTAGATGAGGCAAGAGGCAGAATGGAAATAAGATAAAAAATGGAAAAATCAGGGTCAGAGCTGACAGTGGAGAAAGGAGAGAGGCCCACAGGCCTGGATGCCAGAGAAGCCACTTTGAAGCCTTTCTTCTCTATTTTTTGTGGAGAAGCCAACTTGTGCCTTCAATGAAATAATAATAATGCTTTGGACTTACATAGAAACTTTACACGGGGGAACTCCAGTATTGACAATTAGGAGAACTAAATATTTTCTTAAAATATTTTATTCTTAAGAGTTTTTTATTCAATGAACATTTCTTTTGAATCTATAGTGTAAATGCCATAGAAGCAAGGACTGCGTTTCATTCATTGTTGAATTCCCAATGTGCAGGACAGTACACAGTAAACATTTACTATGTCAATAAAACAGAAACAAAACTTTCCTGTTTTCAGGCACTATGCTAGATGGTATGGAGATACACATAGCTCTGGCCTTCGAGGGGTATTTGGCACGTATTCATAAATAACCACACACAAGGCAGAGAGTGGTTCAGAGGAGACCATACTCAGTGAGTTTACAGTGAGGAGGGGTCTTCCTGGTGGTGGTGAGGGTAGGTAAGAGAAGACTCTGTATGGTTGGTTATGTTCAATTTCAACTTTGTAGGATAGGGCAGGACTTAGAAACGGCAGAAATGGAGGAAAAGGTGTTCCAGGCAAAAACAAAACAAAACAAAACAAAGACGCAAAATGAAAACTGAAAGAAGCCGAACAAAAAAATAAAGGGATTTGAGAAAGTGTAGGGGATGTTGAGTAGTTCATTTCTGCTAAAGTGAAAGCTACTAGATGGGGGACCATGGGAAATAAGGTGGGAATGTGAGTCAGGATAAATCGATCGGGGCTCCTGAATACCACAGGAGGGGATTTGGACTTTATTCTGTAGGAGTCGTGGAGAGCTAGTGAAGGTTTTGGAAAATGGTCAGGGTTGTATTTTGGACGATGCATTTGGCAGCAGTATAGGTGATGGACTAGAGCAGCGTGAAGATCAAAGAGGCCAGAGAGCCCTGCGTGGGGCTCAGGCAAAAGTCCACAAGCATTGAAAACAGGGTGGGGACGATGAGGGTGGGACGTTGGGCAAATGTGAGGGATTCCAGAAGCAGGGGCTGGAAGCTGAGGGCAGGCCCAGCTAGCCCATGTAGAGCTGGAGATGTGGAGCTGAAGCTCAGGAGAGAGGTCAGAGTAAAAAAAAGCTTTGGAAGCCATTTGGATAGAGCTATGAATTGAAGCTGTCAAATTGAACCAGGTGCCAAGTGAGTGAGGGTAGGATGAATGAAGAATGTCACCAAGGAAACATCCTTTGGGAACAGCTGAATTTATGGAGTTGACTAAAGATGAACTGGAGAAGAACGCAGAGTAGGGACTGTCAGAGACCCGAGGGATGAGGAGAGTGCATTATGGAAACCACAGGGAGAGGGTTTGAAGAAGCCCAGTCGCTTCTACTTTGCTGAGGAGGTGAAGGATGTAAACTGAGGAAAAGGCTCTGTCAACAGAAAGTTCACTGAAGACACTTGAGAGAGGGTGCATGAGACAGACGGAGGGAAGGTGGCATTTCATCCCTGTTAAGTAGTTGGAAAATTAGATGGCAGCACAGTCACTGGTGCAGGAGGTTTGGAGATGAAGAGCAAAGAGGTATGGTAGTGTCTTGATGGAGTGTTAAAAGAATTGGGAAAAAACTTAAGGATAGAAGAGGTTAGTGTTGCTTGTTAGACGAATGGAAGAAAGAGAGGGGAGGAGAGAGAGGGAGAGAGGGAAAGAGTTGCGGGGCAGAGAGAGAGAGAAATAGAGAGAGAGAAAGATAGAGCAAGAGAAAGAAAGAATATTTGATGGTATAAGGTACCAGGAAAGAACAAGTTCCTTCAATTGAGGGTCCAGTTTACAAATTTAAAATATTCTGAAATCTCCTAACATAGTATATTAACAATATCAGATGAAAGTTGGAGATTAAAAGGACTTTACTTCAGTTTACTTATGTAATTGTGTGTGTGTGTGTGTGTGTGTGTGTGTGTGTGAGAGAGAGAGAGAGAGAGAGAGAGAGAGAGAGAGAGAGAGAGAGAGAGAGAGAGAGAGCGGGGGGGGCGTATATAGATATATCGGAGTCTCTTGAGGTT
>NW_007733336.1:26594-45580 GCF_000696425.1 Galeopterus variegatus | reverse complement strand
CGAGAGAAAAGAGAGAGAGAGAGAGAGAGAGAGAGAGAGAGAGAGAGAGAACGGATGGAGCATTTAGGAATATCCTGGAATCATTAGACGTTTTTCTCTTTGATTCTTTCTGGTGGGGCCTGGAAAAAGGGTTCAGTAAATAAAGAGACGTCTGATTGTCTGTTGAGAATGGAATGTTTACCTGAACTCTGCTTTTTGCCAAGGCCTAAATTATGTTTTTGCAGAAGATCTTTTTCTTACTATTTTCTTCTCATTTGTTGTCTGGAGTGTCCCCTAAGCATTCCTAGTCTGCCAGTTTTGAAACACAGACCCAGACTTTTGGTTCCAAAGTATAAAAACTTAACGTTGAAGCTATGGGCACGATCTATCCATTCATGTAAATGGCCTAAATTAGACTGGCCCCATCTAGTCATTTTGTAACTTTTAAGGGATATTTCTGCCTGTTTTGGGGAATGGGTTTCAGCTGCTGTTGAAAATGGAAACCAGTGCCAAAATTACATGCATATTCATATAGTATAAACAAACACACAATTATACATGCACAATCCGACATACCCCCTATAATAATAAAACTGAAACCAAACGCACCACACAAAATACTTTTTTGCTTTGTTGGCAGAGGTTGTGGAAGACTCTTTGTAACACAGGGCTCAATTTTCAGAGTTTATTATAAGTCCACAATTAAAGATAGTACACACAAAAGAATTATTCTCAGATGTACTATTGCAGTACTGTTCGTAGCTCAGATACACACTATCTGGTGCTTTGTTTGAGATTCACAATATAGGACTTACAATTTGTACATAGCTCTGGTCAGGTTTTCAACATATTCTTGTAAAAGTTTTTTATTTGGTTTTTAGCACACATGAACCTTTGCAATCTGTTCTCTTATTTGGACTGTATGAACAGCATCAAGATGCTTTTTTCTTTTCATTCAAACAAACAAAGACTTTGTAAATAAGAAGAAAATTAGTAACAGGTGAAAGTTTATTTTTAATGATGTTGAGATCAAATTGCTGTTTAACTTACAGAACAAACGTCCCCATGTCCCTTTTAATGTTTCAAAATTATTTATAAATTAAACTTACACAAACTCTAAACATGCTCAGAGCATTAAAATGGCCTCTTCTGTATTACTAACAGAATACAGAGAATATTGCTTTGTTCTGATATTTTTCTTCACAATTTAGTTTTAACACATCTTGCATTGGAAACATTTACATACAACTTTCTTGGAGATTTTTTATTTTGTATGAGGCTACTTTAAAAGTTCATGGAAAAATAGAATTAAAAGATAATATGAATCTTTCCATGAACTTTTTGAATTATCCTCGTACTTGAATATAACACAAAGTTTTGTGCTTCAAGTTATGTTTCTTTTAAAATCCACACTGAATATTGTATATGTATTTATTTGTGCTCTATTTTATTGTATTAACTTGATTGTGCCTTTTGAGGTTTTTGTTTGTAATTATTCTCTTTCATTACTATAATTTACAGAGCTTATAATAAGCAAGCTAATAAAAATGTTCATTTCATTTTTTAAAAAATTTACTATTATTATTATTTTTTGGCAGCTGGCTGGTGCGAGGATCCAAACCCTTCACACTGGTGTTATCAGCAACACACTTTTAGGCAAGTGTGCTAACCGGCCAGCTCCCTAATAAGAACGTTAATTAAAGGTTAAATCCTCCCTACCCCTTTCCTCTTTCTTTAAAAAGCTGTAGAGTGTCTAGCACCTATGAAACTACATAAACCATATAAATCAAGAATTAATTTTACCCAGTATGTCCCTACTTCTAATATAAATTTCTATTGAAATAAATCAAATTTTGAATGATTTCATTAATGACAGCTTTATAAAGTATTTGGACTGGAAGGAAGATAGATTCCAGCTCAATACAAAGAATGTTTTCACTGTCAGGAGCTCTTCGGAGATGGGAATGGTGGCCTTGAAAGTTGGGTTAATATTCCCCTGGAGGAGGATGTTTCCCTCTTAGGTGAGATACTGAGGGAAATTGCTGGTGCCTTGTTGTATAGGATGCTAGGAATCTACTAGTTTATAAGAATGCAGATGTGAGGATCACTCCACAATGTATCCAGCTGAAACAATGCAGACTTTTGAATACCAAGGTGTGACATGGGTGCATAGGTCTGAGGAAGGGGAAGTTGGTTTACTTAGTCTTGAAAATGACTTTGGTGACAAGTTAGAACTTTGTTTTCTTTTGCTCCAAGATTTTTTTTTTCTTTTATTGTGACTGGTAAGGGGATCACAACCCTTGGCTTTGTGTCATCCGCACCGCGCTCAGCCAGTGAGCGCACTGGCTATCCCCATATAGGATCCGAACCCGCGGCCTCGGTGCTACAAGTGCCGCACTCTCCCGAGTGAGCCATGGGGCCGGCCCTTGCTCCAAGATTTTATTTTCTTTTGCTCCAGGAGATTTTGTCTCTTTTCAAAGGCTTTTACTTGTAACACTGTACAGTATACGTGATTACCTTCAAATAAAATACTTTTAACTGTTTCATTTTTTCCCAAGTATGAAAAAGGTCGATTAGAATGTAAACTCCTGGGTGCTGAGAGCATAACCTCTTCATCTAGCCCTTGGCATTCTTGTGCCATGTTCTATAAAGTATTGTGAATAGCAGATTCTGCAGATATTGCACAGATTGAGTTCAATTTCACTTAATCAACAATTTATTAGATATGAGTTATGTATAGTAATTATTTAGCATAAGACTCAGTACTATAATTAAGGGCTTTGTGATTAAGGGTTATAATTAGAGGAATAGGAAGTAGGTAAGGAGAGCTAGGTGACTTAGATACTTTTCTTCTACTTTCCCGCTCATGTTCCATTTCTTCTTTTTTCTCACTGGCGAACTGAATGAGGAAATCCAGACTTCAGAGCCAAAGGTAGTTTGGGAGTGGTTTAGCTTTGCAAATACATTCTGATAACGTAGGCTTCAGAGGCTCAGAAGTGAATCAGGTCCTAGGGAAACCTGCAAAATTTCTTTAGGCCAGAGCATGGGTTCAGTTCGTCCATCTATAGCCAGTGTCCAGCACACAGAAGGCACCCATCCATGTTGATTTCACCATTGACTAGGCAGGACAAATTTCACTGCCACCCTCCCACCTACTTTTCTAAAATTTTTCCTCCCCTCCCTTCTTTGGCACATCCACTATTATCATCCCTCTCAGGCAGCCTGTGTCCTTTGATGGCTTCTCCTAACCCAAATCCTCCCAGACCCAAGCCAGGTCTCTAAAATGCCCTGTCTTCTCCTGCAGTCCTACTCTAAGGAGGTTATTTTGATTAGTCCTGCCCTGGAGTCAGTGAGTACCAGGTTCCTAGGAGGTGTTTGGATTTTAGAGATTAGCATATTGATCAAGTGATTTCCTGAGGAAAGTAAGGTGTTGGGCGACTGTAGAGGAGAACACAAGTCTGAGCCAGGGCTCCTTGCCTAATCTTTTCTGCCCCATCTGCTCTGCCTTACCTTTTACAAGGACTAAAATGTATGGTATCAGTTACTGCAGCAACAGATCTAGAACTGCTGCATTCTCCCACCTTTGCAGAGAGACACTGCATCCCAGGGGGTCAGAAGAAGAAGGAGTCATTGCCTAGTGAGAGAGTGTATGTTGACAGACCACACCACATGTATTTGAAATCTAGGCTCCCAGATGTGGGGGTCTCTTAATTCCCATGTGGCACAGTTCTAAGCAGTTATCAGCATTGTTCAGTTACTGATTGCTACATAAAAACCACCCAGACTTAGAGGCGTGAAACAGCTTCCACCCTACCTCCTCACCATGATTCTGTGGGTGAGGAGTCATGCAGAGCATAGCACTGCCATGTCTGGGGTCTCAGCTGGAAGGACGCAAATGGCTGGGGGCACTCAGGGTACCAGGGCTGGAAGCACTAGGCAGCTTCCTCACTCATGTACCCACATCCGGGCTGGAATTAGTCTAAGGCTGGGTTGGCTGGGACTGTTTCCCAGATCACCTCCATGTCTCCCCTCCACATTGCTTGGGCTTCTCCTAACATGGTAGCTGGACTCCCCAAGGGAGAGTCAGAAGAGACAATGTTCCGAGAGAACCAGGGGAAGCTGTATAACTTCTCTCACCTAGCCTGGGAGGTCACATAATATCACTTCTGCCCAATCCTCTTGGAAACAAGACAACTCATGGGGCCAGCCCAGATTCAAGAGGAAAGGAAGCAGACTCCACCTCCAGAGGGGAGAGGCTCTTCTGTGGAAGTGCACGTGGCCTGGTCACATTCAGAAAACACAGTCTACCACAGCTACTTCACAGTGTCATTTCTCATCAGTGCAGCTCATGCTTTACACAGTCCTCTCCAATCCTTTCAGCCATCCTGCGAGGTAAATACTATCCTTATTTCTCAGCTAAAGAAACTGAGGCCCCCAAAAGCTTAGAAAGTTGTCTCAGGCTGCACAGCTACCAAGTGAGAGAGCTGGGCTGTACTCCGGGTCTGTTTTACTCTAAAATCCACACTCCTTCCATTATATGATATTTTATATTAAATTATATGGGGAAAGGGAAAATTGTATTTAATAGAACTACCTTTAACTTGCTATAGTAATTAGTGAATTATAAGGGATTATTTAAACTGAAATAAATATATGTTCACATTTGAGAAATGAGAAAGTCCCCACATAATAAACTCAGTTTTCCTTCTTACTGATTTTCTGCTCTTCTTTTTTCTTTTAGTCTACAATGGAACTAGTTTATAATGCAAACATGAATATAGATTTTCTAAATTTATTTTATGTACTATTTAGGCATTATTGAGGTAGTCAAATGCTTTAGGAGGAAAAGAACAATACCTCCAACTTTTATATAGTCATTGAACAATAGATTATCTGAAAATGTTAACAATGCGTGGCAGACATGTGAGAAGGAAAAATCGAGATTGCTTTTAGCTACATTTCTCTTTCCAGAATTTTCCAATGCATCTCTCTACAGACTCCCTGACATTAATTAAAAACAACCTGTTGAAGCATTCGTGATGTATTAAATAGAATTTTAAAGATTTTTTTTTCCAAAGGAAAAGTGTAAATAGACAAAAGCTTGTATTTGTATCCATAAGTATTTGTACATTGTTGTGACCTGGAAGTAGCTGTAAGGATAAAAGATAACATTTTACAAAATGTATACAAATGTTAAATTTCTGGTTCTGGATTCTTTGTGTCTGAGTGCATATATATGTGGGAGGGGGTATGAGATGGTGAAAGGGTAGAGTTTTAGAAGAAACACGTTGCTTTTTCTATAAAGAAAAATATTGCTTTAAAAGTAGGTTTGATTTATGTAACTTGCATATATTTCCTTTACAGAACAAAGAGTAAATTATCAGGCCTCTGAATGACCAGTAAATTCCATGGATACAGATTCCTCATAATAGTGTGCTGTTATGGTTTCTAGATAAATGTGTTAATAATTTATAATTCCCAGGCAGTTGGAGTGGTAATCCTGAGGTGGTTTCAGGGAGTGGAACCTTGACTCTGGTATATGTCGTTATTGCTAATTGAGCATTTGTGTCATTATTCACAGTTGGGTTTTAATGTTTCCTCTCTAAAGTTCCCATGGAATACAGCTACAAGCAACTTATGTGTAGGATGGTCAGTAGAAAGCATTAGAGTTTCAGAATCTGGGTAGAAGTGGTGTTTTTCTAAGGAGAAAAGCTCAGAAACCACTAAAGGACAAGAGCTGTACTTCCTCCTTTGGACTGTGTTATTTTCCTAGGGCTGTCGTCACAAAGTGCCACAAACTGGGTGGCTAAACAAAAGATTTATCATCTCACAGTTCTGCAGGCTAGCAGTCAGAAATCAAGGTGTCAGCAGTCAGATCCTTCTGAGGGCTGTGAAGGAAGATGCTGTCCTGGGCCTCTCTCCTTGGCTGTGGATGGCCGTCTTCTCTCTGTGTCTCTGCACAACGTCTTCTCTCCATGCCTATCTCCAAATTTCCCCTTTTTATAAAGACATCAGTCATACTGGATGAGAACCCACCCTAATGACCTCATTTTAATTTGATAACCTCTGTCAAAACCCAATCTCCAAATAAGGGCACATTCTGAGGAACCAGGGATTAGGATTTCAACATGTGAATTTTTTGGGGGGACACAATTTTACTGGCAACAGACTCCATCCTGAGCTTTGACACCAAGGCATTATCTCCTTAGATGAACCACAGATGTGGATCTGGAAAGGGACATGATACCCTCCAGATGTTTGAGAATCGGGCCACTCAAAAATCAGCCAATGAAAGAAGAGCGCTAAAATTCCTAGTGCAAGGGTGACTATGCTTTGTTATCCAAACAGGGACACTTGAGAGCAAAAGAGGGCACTCACCAGATAACATGCTGGGCCTCCGTACATCCTGGGACTGTCACCCTATTCTGCACAGATGTATTCCATTTTGAGAATCCCCAATTTAGAAGGAGTGCATTCCCTCAAATGGGGCTGTCACCCCCAGATGCCTGACGGTCATTGCTCAGTGTGTGGTATAACGATAGCAGCTGTTGTTTTCTGAGCAGCAGGTGTGTGCTAATCTCTTCCTGTATGTCGTCTCATTTAATCCTTGTAATATTCTGCAAGGTAAGTCTTATTTCCATTTCACAGGTAAGAAAAATGAGACCCAGAGAGAGTTAGTGATTCAGTGAAGGTCACACAGTTACTAAAAAAACGGTCTGGATTCCTGAACAGGTTACCCAATTCGCCGGCCTGTTTCTCTCTCACTCTCTCTCACTCTGCAGAACCCTCGTGTTGTCCTCTCACAGTCATGGCACACAGACCACTCTGGGAGGCACATGCTGATGTGGAGGGGCTGTTTTGAGTCTGAATTCACATCTGCTACGGACAAAGGATGGGCCTAATAAACACGTATTGTGGAGGGCTGTTGGTTTTGGGTTGCTTTGGATGCCCAAAGCATCTTCATTGGGGAAAAATGCTGTCTCAATACATTTTATCAAGTTGATTTACATAATGTCATAGAGAGTTTTTTAAAAAACTGGTTGAATTGTGCACACATGTCTAGTAAACTAGCACAGGTTTGATGAGTGCGCACCTCTCACATGCCACTTGAACCTTTGCCTGGGTATGTACATGGGACCTCACCACCTTCTTCTCACAATTCTTCATTTTAAAGCCACTTATAAGTCTAGGTTCTGGTACGTGATCACACATATAGCACTTAGCAGGGGAGATAATTATGCCCTTTGACCCAAGAAAATGGATTAAGTGATTCAATTCACATTTAATCATTTTTATTTCATTCTGATGCAGAAATCCATTTCCTTCAGAATGAAATAAATGATTCAATCTTCCTCCAGGGAAGAGTTAAGGTAAATGCAGTTGCCACATAAAACCCAAATGGTTCAAGGTAATGTTACATATTTCTAAAAGTAGGCAGTCGAAGACGGAAATAAAACTTAATAATAATATTGCAAGCATGCACTGGGATTTTATTATAAGTTTATTGCGATCATAAATATGGAATTTACATGTAATATATATATATTTCAATATTATATTTTGTTAAATTAGTTCAGGATTTAGTCATTAACTTCTTGGTGGTATGTTACTTATATTCCCTTTGCATTACACACTCGACTTCTGAGACCTACAAAATGAATTAAAAATCAATTCCTCACAATGTTTTCTAAAGCTGAGTTTATGTATATTCTCAGTGTTTTAACCACTTGGGAGGTTTTCGGCTAAAGCACCTGTGAAAAATTAAATCTGTTCTACAGTCTGTGTGCTTGTGGAGGTGTGTATGTGTGTAAAATTGAGGGTTTGACATGGAAATTAAACCATAAATGACTTAATGACCCACCTAATGATCTACAAAGAAATCGGATGACTTCCTTCTCTAAATCCCTAAATGAAACTTCCAGTTGGGCCGGCCCGGTGGCGCACTGGATAGTGCGCCGCTTGGGAAGTGCGGCGGCGCTCCCGCCCGAGGGTTCAGATCCCACATACAGACCGGTTGCGATCCGTTGCCGGACACGGAAAAAGACAAAAAGACAAAAAAAAAAAAAAAGAAACTTCCAGTCTATTATATTCATGCATCAGGGAATCCCACATGTTGTCTATTTGAGCTGCCGTTTTTCAAACACACGCTTGAGCAAATCTCTCACCTAGAGCACGGGAGGGTTGCCTCTGCAGTGCGCCTTCAGGAGGGGATCCTTCAGCGTTAGCTTTCTTTCTCACCTTTCTTCCTCTATTTTGTTTCTGTAGCTCATCTTCCTCATCTCCATATTTCTCTCATGCCTGATAAACACACACACACACACACACACACACACACACACACACCCTCCACAATTGAACAGTTAGAAGGAAGATGACCACCAGTTTTCCTAATTTCCCATTTCCAAAGCCAACTCAAATGGGCTAGGAGAGGATATTTTCCATTTCTTTGGGCTACGTCGAGTCTTCCTCAAGTACACATGAATGTCAGAGTGAGTGTCAGAAAGAGACTTCTTTTCAGTTGATTCTGATTCTGTTGGCCCCATTGATTCAGAGAGAGTCCTATTTATGTTAAATTCTATTTAGTATAAACTTCTCACACATGGTTTTCAGAAAGGAAAAAAAAGTTTAAAAGTACTGAATTTGCAGTATTTGTTAAAACACATAGTGTTCTGAAACCTCATTATAACATCGTTTCAGGGTTCACATCACACAACTGCACAAATACAAAGTCTTCCAGTGCTTTTTGTAACTAAATTTGCTTGGATGAAATTCAAGATAGATCAAGTTCGTAGTCACAAATGAAATAGTTATATCCACAAATGTAAGCTGTGTCTACACACATGCCACATACTAGTGAAAGCATGCAGGCAGTCAACAGTGAGTACAGAATTTTTTTTACAGTAGACTGGTTTGGGGTGGAAAACAGGAATGTGTGGTGGCGGGGAGTGCATTTATATGGCAAGCACACTTTTTATTTAGAATGTATGTTGCAAATCAATTAAAATAGAGGCCTTCTATTTCCAGATGCTTTCATTCACACCTTATTTACATTGAGAAATGTCAAGGCTCTGTATTGAAAAATGTTGTTCCTTTTTACTTGGGGTGGTTGAGGGATTGATAGATAACATTTGTGTGTGGGATTCAAGTACCCTCCTGACATTCAAGCCACCCCTTAGGGCCAACACTGGTGAAACTTAAAGCAATTTAATAGAACAAGTTACCAAACACAAAACCAAATTTTTGACTGAGTGAACTGGTTGATTCATTCAGGTCTCTGATTCCCCATCCCCACCTCCCATATCTTGACAAATAACTAGGAGATAATGCAATTGGTAAGCATAACGAAATTATGGAAAGAGGCAGAAAGGGTTAAACCTTGGTATTATGGTTACTTAATTCTAGTGTCAACTTGATTAGATTAAGGAATGCAGAGAAAAGTGGTAAAGCTATCTTTTTAGGAGTGTCCATGAGGGTGTTTCCAGAGGAGATTATCATGAGAGCCTGAGTGTACTGGGTGCTAAAGACCTGCCCTCAATATGGGTGGGAAGCATCCAATCCGCTGGGGGCCCCAAAAGAACAAAAACAGAGAAAAAGTGAATTTCTCTGTCCATCCACAGGATCTGGGATACACTCTGTTCTCTTGTCTGTGGACATGAGAACTCATGACTCTTCAGCTTCTGGGTTCCAGGACTTATACCAGTGGCACCATCGGCCTCGCTGGTTCTGAGGCTCTGGACTTACACTGAGCCACACTGCCGACATCTGGTTTGCAGAAGGCCTGTTGTGGGACTCCTCAGCCTTCCCAATCATGTGCTCCAATTCCCCTAATAAGTCCCCTTTCATATGTTTATATACATATCCTATTGGTTCTCTCTCTCTGGAGAACCTGGCTAATACACTTGGGAAGAGAAAAAATTCATAAAGATGCGTGTATAAAATCATATTAGCAATGTGAATATAGAAATTCCTCCAGAAATTCAAGGAAGATTCTAGACGTGGGGACTGTTTCCTTCCACTCCCTGTGCCGCTGTACTTTGGGGTGCAGTAGGTGTCTTCCTTGCTCCTCGTCACCACTTCCAGCTCGTGTTTCTCCTCCTTTCCTACTCCCCCCAGACTTGCTGCTCATAACCTCACACCAACAGCTCCTCCTCGTTGCAGTTGGCCACAGAGCCCTGGGCACTTTCTCTTATTACTTGAACATTTTAGCTTCTGTTCACTGGCTATTCATTCAAAATTAATGGGTATTTCAATACACACATATACAACCCTTCTGATAACTTGTCCTTAAAGTTTCTCTCTCCCAATTTTTTTGTCTTCCAACCCATTTTAGTCACTGACTCCTATGACCATATATACCATACGCCTTTTCATTACCAGTAACAGCACCTCTTTAATAATAATAATTTCAAGCATCATACTCTTTGAGCACCTCCTCTCTTTCTGAATTACTCCCTCTGGACCTTGCTCAAACAATTTTCTGACCCCACTGGGCTAAATGATCCCTTGCTTCTCCTACCCTTTCATTGTTTCTCATACCCTTCTCATCTCTGTCTGTTTCATCTTTACTCAACTTATCTTCCATGGCCTTTCATCACCATCATCATTATTATTACAATCATTATCACTATTGCCTCACTCCTTCTTCTTCTTATTGTATGCACTTAGAAAATCCTAACTGTGTGTGAATTCAACCCTGCATCCATGCAGCTGAGTGTGGCTGGATATAAAAACAACCTCGCCATGCCACCTGGTCTCACTTTAAATTCATGACTGCCATGCTCAATTCTTCTACATGACTTTTTAATTCCTTTTCCTTTTCTTTAAATTTCTAGAACTTTCTCCCTCATCTTCTCTCTCAGTTGTTAACCTTGCTTTCTGTATCACTGAAAGTCGTATCATATATTCCCACCACCACGTCTACCAACCCATTAGCACCTGTATCCATATGCTTTCGTGTCCACCTGTTACTATGGCAGAAATGTACATGCTTCTTTCTGCCTAATCCTTCTGATTGTGCACCAGACGCTGTCTCTTCACTTCAGCAAATTTTCCCTCTCTTTCCCTGGGAATCTACAAACGTTTCCTTCTATGGGAACAGAACCCCATAGAGATATAAACATGCTATAATGTCTCCAGCTAATGCAAAACAAAACAAAAGGCCTTCTTGAATCTACTTTCACCTCCACATATCGCTTCATCTCCTTTTTATTTTAACTGAAAAATTCCTTCAAGGAGATTAGCATTAAAGTTTACTAGTTTTCCCACTGAATATGTGTTAGTGGCTAAGGAATTTCAATCAAATTGTAAATAAATAAAAAAACAAAACAAAACCATACATCAGTGTAAAGGGGGAGAAGCGGGAGGAAAAGCAGGTGCTTCTCAGCATTAGTCAGACTTGATCCTGGTTGCTGTCCCTCTCATCTCTCTCCATACATCATACTCATTAATATCCTTATCTATGAAGATCAAGATTAAAAGGAATTCAAAACCTAGCATTCAATTTTTATTTTTCAAGTGCTATTTTGTGAGATATGTAGTTTATCCTCAACCTCTGAAACTTTTGGTGAACCTTAACCAGCATTTTGTTACTGTAAACTTTTCAGGGAGTTAAATGGAAAAGAAGTTGAACACAAGGGACAAGCAGGCAGAAGTGTCAGCGCAGAGCTTATTCTGCATTTATTACAGTCCTTACTGTTAGAAATTTTTCTAAATTTTAAAAATAGACTGGGTGTATTCATTTGAATAGCTTCTGGATGACCATAAGTCATATAAAGAATATTTATTCACTTTGCTTACAGCTTTCTTTAAGGTTGGTAGCTAAAATAAAATCCTGCTTTCATACCATTTTTTTTTTTTGGTGTTTCTTGAAACAATATTTTAAAACTGAGTGCCACCTACCTTGATGTACAAGGGACTCAAACAGAAGGAAAAAAAAAGTGAAATTCCATGAGCAAGTAGAATAAATCAGAAAGTCAAAGAAAACTCCCTAGCCAAAGAACAAAATGAAACAAAAAAACCCTTGGACAATTGAATTTTCCAGGGTAGCAGGTAATGAATTAGCCACCCTTGAGAAAGATGTGCCATAGAATTGATCCAGACTTTATTTCATATTCTCATGGGAGAAGATCAAATTAAAATGGTTTTACACCTATTAAACATTCTGTTTCTGTAGTTACAACATTTCACCATGTAACCAAGCACCTGACTAATTCATGAGTCCAGAAATTAGCATACTTCAGTATTCAGGAGACACAACATTGCTGTTGAAATAAAATGTCTCTTGGAAAAAACTACTGGGGACATAAGGTTTTTAAAAAACACTGGAGGGTCCCATTGATTTATACTTTTGCTTTTTATGTATTTGTGACTTTTGTATTTATTCATTTTTTTTCCACAGAAAAATTCAGCATCAAAGTCATTCCTTGGGGCTATGTATTAAAATGTAAAAACCAAGTCAAACAAGAATAAACAAAAGCCATGTGGATCCAAGTGAGCTGTTTGAGGCATGATCAGGAGATGTTGTCCTTAGACGTCCTTCTAAAGGTAAAGCTAAAACATGATGCAAATACCATCATTTCTAAAAATTAGAACTGTTTTGATTTAGCATTAAAAAATTGGTGCTCTATGTGTTCCTGAGAGCCCACATTTTCCTCTTTCTACTCCATGATAAGAAGGAACAATGGTGACTTTTGATTTTTTTTTTTGGCTAGTGCCAATCTCCTCCTCTTCCCTTTGGCACTTCTTGAGTCAGCAAAAGCTTTTCAAAGCCCTCCCAGAGCTGGGGTCTTACAGCTAGCAGAGGCCAGAGTTCTGGCAAGAATCCAGTTCTTATCATTGAAAGTCACTGTTGTTTCTTCTCTGTAGGGGATAGGAAAGGGAAGACAATTTCATGCATTGCTTGCAGCCAGAATAAGTCCTGATTTCATGTCTGTTCAAATAAGATCTTTTCCAAAATTCTCTATCTATAGAAGTGTATGTAAATCTTGAAAAATCATTTCTGCAGTAAACAGGTTTCTTGACAGTTGCTTTCTATAATTCATTGATTGGCTGTGTAGAAACCTTTCAGCCAACATAAAATGTCTTTTATTAAAATCTTTGTGCCAAAGATAAGATAGAGAAAAACCTATTTATAAATCCCATGCTAAATCTGTTTTTACCATCTTTTTTGATAAAACGGTTCAGTCATACAAAATGGTATAAAGTGATACAACAAACAACTGTTTCTAACAGTCTGTTAAAAAAAAAAAAAAAAAAAAAAAACATTGTAAATACAGTGGCAGCCTCCTGTGTAACCTCCCCAGCAACATTTCTCTCATTTTACAGCAAACTGAGATAACTATTGTTCAAAATCCAGAGCTGGTCATTCTGACTCTGACTTTATACTTTTCATATGCTAAATCTTCAAAACAAATTTAGTGACCAAAGTCAAAGCACATGAAACAATAGAACAAGAATATACAGAGACTATGTGCATATGGCTGCAAAACAGAGAGCTTCAGAGCCTCTTCCCTCTCTAAAATTCCGTGACTCAAGAAAATGTGAAAAATGCAGTGAATCAGCTAATTTGTTTACATAAAATCCAATGACAAGTTTGAAATCTAACCCAATCTTCCCATTCCTTCATTTTAATTGATTCACGTTTATTCATATCCTTCATATTCTTATATTGACTGAGTAAATTACTCTTGGAAGTTTTTTTTTTTAAAAGGTCATATTCCTAGGGATTTAACTTCTTTATTTCTTCTCATTTATTTTTCTATTGATGCATACTTGTAAGACACAGCTGTCATACTAAAAGCAAATAGCAAAAGCACATCAAACATTAGGGACCCTGTGAATTTGTGAATTCGATTTGCGTTGTAATTCAGCCACCTGCAGGATTAGATTTTGAGTTTGATTTTTAGATCTGAGGCTTCAGAAGCAGTGGCTGCGCAGAGGCATCCACTATTCCTGGACTCTTCCACCAGCTCCCCTTTATGGTCTCACTTTGGTAGCTGGATTGACTTGCCTAGAGCCCCAGATTCACTTGAGGGTTCTAACTCGTCCACCTGCACAGGAGGCTAGTTAGTGAATTTCCTCTGATGCACCAATGCCCACATTTTGGAAAACATAGTTATGACATAGCCAAGTTGACACAGACCTAAAAGCTTTCTAGTCCCTCACCCGGACCTGGAGCTGGGAATTTAAGGGTTTGTATTCATGATTTTTTTTCTCTATGTTTGACCATGCACTGAGAAGCAACAGATCAACTCAATGCATTCTTTATTTCCACTAAAATATTATACGGTAGTACTACTTGCTCATTCAAAGCCTTAAATTCTATAAGTATTTGATTGTAAGTGATGATTGAAATAACTGCCTTACCACAGCAGGCGATGGACAACCAGTGTCTTCTCTACCACTGCTCACAGAGTCACTAATGCCTTTAAATCTAATTTTATCAGAGCAACATTTCCAGATTCCCATCCTTATAGTTCTGTTCCGTGGTGCCAATTCTGGTAGCCGTAGCTATTAGTCAGGATTCAACTGAGGGAGCTGAAGTACTATGAGTATTAAGGACAAAGGAATTTATACAGAAATTTGTCATACACAATTGTAGAAGCCTCTGAAGACATAAAGATCCAAAAGGGGGAGATGGAGGATCAAAGCATATTCACTAAGCAACTTTCCCAAAGCCAGGCACATCCAGCTGCCAGATGTGAGCACAAAGGAGAAACCGGTGGAGGCCAGTGTCTCTGCATCTGTGGGTGAGCCTGCAGTCGTCACTGGTCACCAGGCCAGCTGACAGGAAGAAGAGCTGGAATGGAATGGGGCAAAGGGAGAACCAGCTGGAACCTGCCAGAACCTCTGCATCTGTCTCCTACTGCATCTAACTACGACGACT
Source organism: Galeopterus variegatus (assembly GCF_000696425.1). NCBI lineage: Eukaryota > Metazoa > Chordata > Mammalia > Dermoptera > Cynocephalidae > Galeopterus > Galeopterus variegatus. The sequence goes on along the minus strand of NW_007733336.1, from coordinate 30,717 downwards.
CCCAAGGAGTAAATGCTGCTGTGTCATGTCTGCCATCTGAATCTTGTGCCAATATTTCTTTTGGCCAATTCCAACTTAGAGCCACATAGGAAAGGGTATTCTGGGAAATAGGAGTTTCAGCTTAGCAAACAAAACCACCACACTTTCTTATCTTCAGTCCCTGGCTCTAATTGCTGACTCAATCTATCCTGTAGACTCAGATTTTCTCATTCGTCTTTGCTTGGACTTGCCTATTATTTTTTTGCTTTGTCTGTTGTTGCCATATATCTGTATTAGATCTACTGTGTGTCTGTACATCCGAGGTAGGTTTACCTTTATTTTTGACTTCCTCCAAAATACCAAACTTTCCTATTCTGTCTATATTCTTCCCACTATCTAACTTCGGCCCCTAGGGGATATTTGTTATGTTTGTGGCTGCCAGCATATTTTGAACACATTTTACACATTATGAATCCTTTCATCCCCAAATATAAGCTACATCTCACCTTCCCAGCATCCAGTTATCTAGGTTCTGCAAATCAAACTCACCATTACAAGAATGGTATTGAGATTTTGAAGGCAGCAATAGCATAAGTCCCAGAATGTATGTTCTGTACTGGGCATCCCCAGGGAAAGATGTGGCGCTTACTCCTATAGGCCCAGAGATGTTGGAAGCTCACCTACAAGCAATCTGATATTGAAAATTATACATAATTCCTGAGTTCAGAGTCTCCAAGATGATTCCCTGGACCTTCTGAAAGTTTTATGAGCTAACTAATATTCTTTGGTATAGTATTTCTTAACTTTCAGTGTACATCTGAAGTAGGTTAGAATGATGTCTGGGATTCTGTATTTCTAACAGGTTCCTACATAATGGGAAAACTTCTGGTCCAATTGATCCAGGCCTACACCTGTTTTCAACTTTGCTACTTTCATGCCATCAGTGCTGAGGCCAGAGTAGTTGGTGATAAATAAGAACCCCAATTGGTAAAGTCCTATACCATTGGTGGGAGTTCCAGCTGGAGATCTGGGGGAACCTAGTATTCCTGGGATTATAGTGGGATGAACTTCCTGCTGCAAAGAGGGACAGGCGTGACTATTATTTCCTCTCTACCTGAGGGAAGAGAGATTTCTTATAAAACATTACTTGTTATTTCATAACTTTCTAATTATGATTGGCAATGCTAATTGATCAGTGCTGGGTGATCTCATGTCTTTGAGCTCCACCTAATACATTGATTCCCACATTTCTATGTCCAGTTCAGAACACCCCTGAACTCCAGATTTGTGTATCCAACTGTCAGGTCAACATCTCTACTTGTAAGTCTCATTTCTATTTTAGATTTAACATAACCCAACCTGATTTTATATTTTTCCCAAACCTGTTTCACCTATAATCTTTCTCAACTCAGTTAATGGCAGTCCCATCATTTGAGCCGCTCATGTCCAAACCTTGGAGGCATTTGGAGTCCTTTTGCAACTCACATTCAATTCATTAGCAAATTCTCTTCAAAATCCACTTGTCAACCCTGTACTGCTCTCACTCTAGTCTAAACCACCATCATCTGTCACATGGATCACAAACCTCCCAAAGCTTCTATCCTTGCCCTTTTTGTCTTTCTGCAACACAACAGCCGAAGTTTTGCTGATTAAACACATTGTCACTCCTCTGCTCAAAATATATCAGTGACTCTTCTTTTTTTTTTGGAGTAAAGGCTAAAGTCCTGCAAGGCAGTGCAGTCTGCAGGAATTTGCAGGACTTTGCAGGACTTTAGCTCTTTGTTGATGTTTGATTTCATGTCCTACTACTTTGACTCTCTACTTATTTAGCCACAGCCAGACTGGCCTTGCTCTTTCTCATACTAGTAGGGACTTACCTCAGGGCCTTTGTGTTGGCTATTTTCACTGTCTGGAATGTTTTCCCCCCAGATGTTTACATAATTTGCAACCACATTACCCTTAGGTTTTACTCATGTGTCACATTTTCTCAGTGAGGTCTTTGCTGCCCATCCTATCTAAAATTCAATACCTTCTCCTGACCTTTCCCATTCCTTTTCCTTGTACTTATTACCATCTATCATACTACATATTTCATTTGTTTTGTATATTTTATGTTTTTCTCACTAAAATGCAAGCTCCAGGAGGAGGAGATTTTGTTTATTTCATTTATTGCTCTATCTATAGTGCCTAGACACATGTCTGGCACATGGTAGGTGCCCATTGAGTATATGTTGAATGAATGAATCAAGAGAAGAACAGATAGGTTTGTTTTAGGCCCACCAGCCATTCAGACAGATATAGTCATAAACTAGGTATATTCAGGTATGTTGGTATGACACTGTATAGGAGCATCTCTTTATAATAACAACTATTCAGTAGTAGGAAATGTGAGATACAAGATACATAGAACAGAGATGCTACTTCTAAAAAAATCTATAAAACAAGTTAGGAAGAAAAACATCTCCACAAATAGCTGTAATAGAAGATGAGTATTTGTGGGTGAGGCTTTCCAAGAAAGGACTGTAAGAAAGTAGTTAGTTTCCAAGTTCACATGGGCATACTATAATGGAGGGGTCACTTTTAAAGCCTTGTTAAATAATTGATACCTGTAAACACAAAGCCCAATTTAGTAAGTGGTAGCCATTATAAGTAATAGCATGTCTTTGTAATAATGCCATTAGAGATAGGAGAAGAGCTCAACGAAGGAATGCCTATCTCAGAATTGGCATTAAATTATCATAATTTTTCTGATTAGTTAAGCAATACTGCTTATTATATAAAATTGGGAAGTCTAGAAATGTTAAAAATATCAAACAAAGAAATTAAAACTCACTGATAATTCTACTATCCAGGTAACCAATTTTGAAGCATATAGATGGGATCATATGGAATATTATGCCTTATACTTTATTATTGTTTTACTTATTTTATCCAGAACATTTCCCTCTATCAATAAACATCTTTTAAATATAATTTCAAATGCCTGAAAAATGTTTCACTTTGTGTATGTTATACAATTTATTTAATTATTCTACAATTATTGGATATGTTTTCTTTTTTAAAATAATAAATAATACTGTCCACTTTCCTATTATTTCCTTATGATGGATTCCACAAAATTGTAATATTAGTCAATGGTATGATTATGTTTAAAGCCAAAGATGCAACTGGTACATACTACACATCTTCTAAAATGGTCGTACCAATTAACATAATAAGTCCATGAATAAATAAATAAATATGGACACTTTTATCAGCTATGTAATTAGAAAAATGTACTTTTCCCACTTTATAATGTGGGTTCTTCAATTCTCTACTTCCTGTTGACTTGATTAGTGTCCAACATCCTTTGCTCCAAGCAACAATTTCAGGAAGAACTTGGAGGTGACATACTGGGTAATTGGGAGTATACTTCTGCTTTGTTCACCTGATTTATACTTATCACTAGGGGGATTTCTCATACATGAGATAGTGTATTAATCAATGCTGTGTTCTGCTGGTAACCCATTTAAGACAGTTAGTTCTATAAGAGTGCACTTCTCCTCCAGTGCTGCCCTCCTGGGGCACAAGCAATTTGGGAAGTCTCATAATGCCAACGTAGATGACTGTAGCATGGTATCAAGTTCTTTTCATCTTCAGAACAATTTGCCAACATTAACCCACTAGCCTTCATGCCATCACTGTGAGGCAGGCACGGATAGCTAAGAAAAACTAAGCAGTGATTATAAGTCCCCTTTAACATAAAAATGCTATTTAAATGCTGAATACCAAATTATAAAAAGAAGATAAATATTATTGACCCAGTTTTATAGGCTGGGAAATTGGGTCATGGGTATCAAGTATTAAGTAATTGCCCACTGGGGACAATGTAACTAAGGGTACAGAAAAATTCATAATTTGGGCCGGCCCGGTGGCGCACTGGATAGTGCGCCGCTTGGGAAGCGCGGCAGCGCTCCCGTCCGAGGGTTCGGATCCCACGTACAGACCGGCTCCCGCTCACTGGCTGAGCGAGGCGCGGGAGCAACGCCGAGGCTTGCGATCCCGTCGCCGGTCCCCGGTCCGGTACGGGGGCAACACTGAGGGTTGCGATCCGTTGCCGGACACGGAAAAAAGACAAAAAAAAAAAAAAAAAAAAATACATTTT